>NC_068362.1:67902761-68202761 GCF_020536995.1 Dreissena polymorpha | reverse complement strand
ATTTTGACATTCCTTTAAATAATGAAATTCTGCAAGTGGTAATTTATCCTGTTTTTCAGATATTTGCATACAGCCGTTTCGATTTTCCGCAAAAAAAAATTATATTTTGAGTGGCCAAAGCTAAAAAGGGGTGCATTGCTTCATATAATAACTGATATTTTTCTACAGTGCTGATTGAACTTTATTTAGCTCCTCAGTTTCATAGTGATATTTATTTGCTTAAGAAAGTTACACCATATTTTATATACCCCATTTTGCAGGTGAATGTTTTAATCCATAAAATTTTTCCATTCAACCCCTTCATAGTTGTAATCACTAAAACTTAAAACTAATACTATGGCTTGTAACATTAACTTAATTATTTTACAGTGCTGATTTAGTTTTATGGCTGCCCATATTTTCATTGTGATATTCCTTTAAATAATGGAATTGTGCAATTTTTAATTGACCCAGTTTTTCAGACATTTTCATTCAGCCTTTTTGATTTTCTGCAACAAAGCTTAAAGACTGTGTTAAAATTGCTTTTTATTTTAAAATAATTATATCCCAATATGATTGAAATTATACAAAAATGAATAAAAAATAAATTTGTTACAAAGAAATGGACTCATGCTGGCAATTCGAGGAGAAAGATTATGGGAAAATTTTGATTTCAAGCATTCTGATGACAGTTGACAGTATTGAATAGAATTAAAGCTGAATTTCAACCTGTGGATGTTAATTTACAATAAAGAAATTTAATTATAATATGAATATGGTTAAATTCCTCATTATTATTGATTTCAAAGACAATAAAACTTAGCATATCTCTGTAATTAAATTATCTTGATTAAATGTAAGTGCACACAGTTAGGGATTCCTTTATTCCTTTCTTAGCTTTCCCAAATATCCATAAAAACCTTCCAAGGCAGATGTCTTTTGACCCTAGTTATTGATGTTATGTAATATTCCATTCAGAACTGCCAATTTAGTCATCTAGTTTATGGCTATATGGGTGAAATATGCATTATCAGTAGATAGATCTCAAATTTATTATGGCAGAGACAGTATGGTGCCAGATATGGTGACAGCATGTTCTATGGATCATATGATTAGCCCTCCCAAATTTAATCAACTTTTTATAATAATCATGTATCCTTAGACATCATACTCATTCGCAATACTACTTTGTGTAAATTCGTATAAATAATAGTTTGTTTATTTTGCGTAGTTTTGATGAATGTGCTTAATTAAAAAGTGCTTCTGTTTTATAAGTTGAGGAAGGTTTAAATTAATTAATCATTTAATATATGATTTAATTTATAAATTTAGTCGTGTAATTATTAATATAAGAATTTAATATTAATCCTAATGGTTCTTGTTGATAAATTTATAATATAGTAAAGTAATTTAATAAGGTGGGTTAGCTCAGGTAATATTTAATACCACACAATACCAGGTAATAAGACAAAATTAAATAAAAACTAAAAACTATGTTCATGCATTCTTTTATTGCACCGACTAAAATTGTTACTACAGAGGTTTATGAAGAGACTTTATCACATACATGGTTGCATAGGCTCCTCTGTAGAAGCCGGGACACATGCCTTTTACTTAATCATAATGTACATAAGAGGACATACTTTTCAAGTTTAGATGATGCTTTTTTACAACAAACGGAATCCATATGTTCTTTTCATTAACTTTGCATTCTGGGCACTCATACACAACTGACTGAGTAAAGTCCTGAACAAATTAACTATCATAATATTCATCATAATTCACTATCAAAATATTCATCATAATCGGTATACCTAGAAGTAAATCCAGATTAAAATCCTCGTCATCCCATGACACAATATCCGTTTCAGACATTGTGAAAAGACACAGAAAAGTAACTTCATAACTGGATCGATATGCTTAATTACGGAGAATGGCACAGTATACGGGTCTGAAGATTTCTATACATGTACTCTAGGTGGTAATGTTATAATTGGTAAAATCGTGCATTGAATTTAGCGGTCATTAAAGAGAACAATGAACACAAACAGTCGATTAGAGCAGACCAAAAATAGATTCTCTCCATACGAAGACGAATTTGTTCAGAGCTTTATTCAAATTATACTACACGTAAATGGCAGTCGGATTTATCAAATTTAAACACTGCAATTAAAGTGAAAAACAATTATCTAATTTAAACAACCAATTATTAGTTGTTTGTCGTAAGATTATAATCGCTTCTTTATTTGAATTTATCGTATTTCAAAGGCCATCATTAAATACCGGTTATCATGGTGTGTGTGTTTTCAAACTGGAGGCGAATAAAATTGCTAAATACAACAATGCGGCATGTGATTTGTTTTAATTGACACATTACAATTGTGTGATAGTACCGCATACATTCTCATATTAATAATACATAATTTTTTATTTGTTTCAAATCGCAAAAACTGAAACGCGAAAGCGTGTTTCAGAAATGTTGATAAGCGTGTTTACTACCGTGGCAACCGACAAACAGTTGAGCGCTTATCTCGCCGAAACCCGCGACGGGCGAGAGTTTACCGATATTTGGCGACCTGCTTATCTCTGTTATCTACGTCTCTGGAACATGCAACTATCAGCAGATACCGTTGAAGCATATTCAATTTCAAACAACATCGGGAAACATGACGTAAGATTTTTTATACTTTTTCTTCATTAAATGGGCATATGGACGGTATTTCCCTATATGTAGGCATTTTTTTCATAATTATGATTATAGGTGCTACCTAATTTACGGGCAAAAGCTTTTTTTTATTACCATGTATTTTTGATAAATATTATATATGGACATAATTGTGTTCAAAATATTATAATTATTTCAATAACAATGTAATGCATCCAAAAAATTCAATCTTCAAAAAAAAAACGAGTAACATGTTCTTTAAGATCTAGCATCTTATAATTGTGTGTGTTTTCTAGCCGCAGGAATTTAAAGCTGGTTCAGTGGCTGCGGTATAGTAGATATAGTGTCTGTTTACTGGCTTAGTCACTGGTAGGTCTCTGTATTTATCCCTAAAGTGGGAGCATTCTTTAGATCGCCCTAATGACACTAAGTACTAGTCCTACACAGGAAACAGTTTGTTTCATCAAATGTCTCAATTCAACTTAACAGCTTGCTAAAGCAGTTGATTTTAGCATACACTGATTTAACATAATCAAATTAATGTGATCTGTCAAATCAATTTTGATTGACAGGATTTTTTAATCCAATAAGTTTTAGACTGTCAAATTACACACACTTGACTAAGTATTGAAAGCCATACCTGGAGCTTTCGTCTTTATACTACAGACTTCATCAGCAGAATGATTTCTACTGTTGGGAAATTTTAACACCGCTAATTGTCTTTCTTTTTTAATTCTCAATGTGTAATTATGTGGAACAGAATGACCACATACTTGTTTTGCAATTAAAATATTTCATAAATACAGGTATCTTGCAGGGTTCTAATTTTCTTTCGCAAACTATTGTTGAATAGTTTAAATTTTTCGCCACTAAAAAACTAGCCATTTTGTAGCAATTCATAAATCTGAATCTAAACGGCAAACACTTAGTTTGTAGCTGTGTAGTTACAACTTGAATGCAAAATATACATAATGTTATATCATTCATATTTATTATATTTAAACATTCAAATAATACATACAATAAAACATAGATTATCAGTAATCATATGAGCTTATTTAAATGTCAGTCATTGTCTTTCTTGGCTAAGCCGCATGAAGCATGTAAATGATGTTAGTATATATATATATATATATATATATATATATATATATATATATATATATATATATATATATATATATATATATTTGCACATCAAATAATAGTTACACAATAAGTAATACTAAAACACTGTCATCAACTTACAAGAATATTTACGTGTAGAAAATACAAAGTGATGTTATCTTTTGAAAAACTGTGGAATCAATGAAGCATTATTTTATTACCTTTTACAAAATTAGCAATGCTGGTTTTGTAATATACAAAATTAACAATGCTTGTTTTGTACTAGCGCATAAAACATTTATCATGGAACAACAAGTAACAACCAATTTATTAATTACACAATAGAAAGGAAATCATATTAATGGCATTATGCATTAACTAAACAAGATATTTGCTACTGTTTAGAAATACACTATCTTACTAAGAATGATCACGTACAACAGGTACTTAGTGCTTTACATACTTGTGGTAAGTTTTGTATTACTAGTTTGACATTTATTGGCAGACACTTGACGATATACAGACTTAATTTGCATGGGAGCCTTCATATTTCTTCAGCATAATGTCCTTCAAATTGTTAATTTAACAACCCTTTAACAATGTTTGCACATCTGATCTTATAATGCCATAGCTGATTTAATCATTTTAGTTATAGACAGACAGATATAGACTTGTCAAAGTTTTATAAAAGTTCACACATGTTCAATCCAAGTTAACCAACAGAACTAATAAATAAGATCACGACAGCTAATAACTGTGTGTATAGATTGGAAACTTTGATAGTTCAGGAATCCCCCCTTCGTTGATTTCTGGAAACCAAAACTGTCAGTTTTGCTAGATAGAATGGCCTGTGTGATGCCCAGCTCTTGCCTTGGCAGAACAGCTTCTAAAAACGGAAAACCAACAAATATCTTAAAATTTGAAAAATTATGCAGACAATTTATAAATGTTTTTTAGTGTTGATTTTGAATCTGGAAGATTTGTTACAAAAGATTTTGGTACGAAAATCCAACGGTATTAGATTTTGTGGTTTTAGGCCTAAACTTATTATAGTGATATGTAACCTTTAGGGATATCGGCAGAGTGCGAGCAGACGAGGTGTAAAAACGCTTAAAATAAGCTACAGGACTAAAAGGTTACATCGGAATATCGTTTAATTGTCTGAATAAATGTGTTTCTGATGGATGACAACCACAATTTACCAGAATATTGCTCATAATCACACGTAAAAACGCTTAAAATAAGCTAAAACACTAACAGGTTACATCGGAATATCGTTAAATTTTGTGAATAAATGTGTTTCTGATGGATAACAACCACAACTTACCAGAATATTGCTCATGATCACACGTAAAACTGCTTTCTGAGATCGAATGGAAAATGCGTCACAAATTCTGACAAGTTAACAGTAGGGTGTCGTTATTGAAATACGAGGAGAATACCGGTATTCACCGGACGCTTTATGCGCAGTGGTTAGCTCCCCTTAAAAAATTAAGAGCTCGAAATCAACGCCGATATTCATGAATTCAGCGAATCAATTGTTTAAACAGTTTTATTCATTGCTTTGTGAGAAAAATAATAACATTAAGATATTGAATTCATCGGATCAAATAAATTCGCAACTAAACAAACGGAGGCAGAACATGGACAAGATAAGTATTCAAGGGAGATAATTGCATCCCGAAAATATATGTCGCGTGGCAATTTTTTTTAGATGCATCCCTATGCATATTGTTTTGTCTTAATTTCCATATGTATAAACGGTCAACGCCCGCTACGCGGGCTTTTGCCCGTATAACACAGTTTTAAATGAACAAAAACTAAACATAAAATCACTAAATGCTGATTCTAAAAGTTTCACAGGGACAATGTCTTATATTATAATTTTTAAAATACATGGTTGACGGAACATGGTGGTTAACAGCTAGGTCCGTATATTTCAGAAACATCAAATAAGTTCTTTGTAATGTATACATTTCTTCAGAAAAATACAATACCGTACTAGCCATCGATATGCCGCTTTTAAAATAAGGTAGCGACCATGGATTATATGCATGGCCTTTGTTCGACTGTCTGTCATTATCATTTTGATGATTGTCCCTCTTCAAGTGCTATTGCAACATGGTATACCTTTTTACAGCTTGCAACATGGTATACCATTTCACAAATTACACTGTTCAAAACTTCAAACAAATATAAGCAGCAGTAGGTAGATAGAGAATACTAGGTTAGCGTTGAATACAGAGAAGTTTATGTTGCGAGGCTTAGAACGCCGGAAGCGCGAGCCTTGGCGAGCGCTTTCGGTGTTCGAGCCGAGCAACATAAACTTCTCTGTATTCAACGCTAATCCTAGTATTCTATTTATCCCCTTTGATTTTTTCAACGTGACATTTAACATAAATAGATCTAAAAACCTTAACAATAATTTTAATTCAGTCATAAAAGCGCTTAAAATCTAACAAATGTAACCATGCGTAGTGATATACATGTATTTGTTCTGGTACGCAAAATAGTCTTTAAAAAATTCACACACAAACTGTAAAACAAGTAAAAATATCACCATATGCCTACATTCAATTTTACGCAGTGTGCGAATTTTAACACATTACGACCGCGAAAAGAAGATTTTACTTTACTATAATTCATTTTATTTTCGAAAGAAAATGATCAAAATCCAATATGGCGGCGATTGCTCCTGACAAAATGCTGTCGATGTCAACATACATGTACACCATCGACGACCTAGTTCTGGCTACCATAACTTTAAATGTCGCTTTTTATGATTTTTGACTGGCGCGACTTTGTACAGGTCTGTCAATACTAAATAAACTGTACGCTGAAGTTAAATCTTTAGCTATCGAAGACCTTGACAATTTTGACGAGTAAACAGACAATTGCAGCGACTGACACTTTATTTGACAAAATATACAGGGCAATACGTTTTCCGACTAAGGACGACGAATTTAAGGACGCGCAAAACGTGTTTTTTATATAATGTTATGGGTGTGCCGTGTGTGATCCGATGCATCAATGGCGCCCATGTTAAAATCATTTCCCCGAGAACAGGGAACGACAAAAGTACAAACAAAAATCAAAGCACGTAAGAACTAGTATCTTACCTTTAATTATCCTTTAAAATCAATCTAATAATCCATTTAACTCAATAATTGACGATTTTGCATCTAGGGTCTTTAATAATTATTTTAGCATAGTTAAATAAAGACTCTTATGCCATTCTATCACTTTATTCAAATGAGTTTATGAACGCGATAAACTTTCTTCTTCGTCACACGCTACGTCATGTACTCTACATTACTGCTGTTCAAATGAACCGGAGCAGTTTATCTAATAATAGCCGTTGGTAAACTCGGTTGCATTTGCAGATTTCTGCATACAAACATAATTATGTTTAAACTTGCACAATGTTTTATTTATCTATGGTAAATGCCCTTATTGTACGAGAAAATAATTTAATATATAAATACACAAAGAATGGAAAACATTCCAGTACACGACAGATAAATGAGTAGAAAATACCCGTGTACAAAATGGGACGATCCCAATTCCAGTGTGGTGCTATTTTTACCATCTGATACTTTACACAGCTCTATGCTTAACGTGAATTAAATAGGAAAGCAAACATAGCAGATTATTCATGAACTGTGCGATATGTGTATGGCTTGTTGTACATTTTTAATATTTAAGTTAAATGTCAAAAGTATATGCTTTGGTTATAAACAATGCACATTACACGAAATAAGGAAAATGTGATCAATTGACAATTCAGATGTCGACATACAGTACATGTAGAAAACATGTGAAATAAGTCGCGTTTATAATAAATCGTCAAAAAAAAAATGGGGAAAATGAAGCAATAAGTATGTCATTTTATGACGCCATCAATCAGCTGATTCATTATACGGATGGCGAAAAATTATGTCATATGACTAGATTTAAAGGTTGAAAGTCTTATAATTTTGAAGCTTAAGTTTTGTCGACTTTGTTTCTTATGAAAAATCATTCAGTGGTAAAGTAAATATAAATAAAAAAATAACAAAACAAAAATCGTGTAATTTTATATTTTATTTCAACATTGCTTTTGGTGAATATGTCATATATATTTTTTTTCTGCAAAATATGCACATTTTCTTCTAATGGGTGACATAATTCGATCAATGAACCAAACAATATCGACCTTATTTTAGCGCATATCGCATGACGTCATTTAAAAAGTAGTCCGTGCACGCGACAGGTATATTCCACAGTGTTGAATACAAGTAAGTATATTCCACAACGTGTTATACCGTCAATGTCGTGGTGAAAATGGGATAAACATGTGTCCGTCACTTCAATGATATGGTTACACGTACATTTCGTGGTAAAAGGTCATATGCAACTTACTCCTATAAATATAAGGTCGATATATATTCTTTGTATAATTATTGATTTGAATGTAAAATAAAGCTGTTTAAACCTGTATCTCTTGATCATGCAATATTTTTCTATCGAAATGTGATTTTTTTTATTCTTCGCTCTTCGCTCGCTCAAGAATTTTCATGTTTTCAAAAAAAATATTTAAAAAATCGCTCGCCTCTTCAACTGTTTTTTAAAAAAAAATATCCGTAGACCAACAAATAAACTTGGAGTGGCCTAAACACAGATTTGGATGCGTGATTGTCGTTATAAGTCCTCACCCGAAATTCAAAATGAGAGGAATTATGAAGTAAAATAACGTCCGCTAATAAGAACATTTACAGCAAGGGGACCCCACCAAAATAACGTTCAGACAGATGTAAAAAGTCAATCAAAGTGTTTGCGCAAGTACACGCACATGTTCTTTACTAGATGAAATTAAATTTGATTGTATATTATTATCATTGAATGCATGTTTTGACAAAATATAAAATATATCATTTCTTATCTAAAGTCTACAATAGAAGAATACCAGAGCACACAACGAAGTAAGCCCGAACTTCTTCCAGACCTTAAAGTCCACGGAACATTCCAAGAGACTAGGACGTAGTGATATCATTAACATATCATGTGTAGAACATTGTGTACGTGTCCTGCTTAAACTCGCTGAAAATGACAAAAAGGGCGCGATTGGATATCGTTGTGTTGATTGATTTGCCGGGAAACCCAATCGCGATACATCTACTATCCTCGGAATCCTCTTGATTTTAGCAATAAATCGCTTGCTGATCCAAGGTGCGGGGAAGCCTTCTTTTTCTTAGATCGAAATAAAGCCAAGGGTTTATTCTTCGGAAATAATCAATGATGCCATAATAACAATACTGTTTTGAACATCCGTGTAGTTGATGTGCATTAAATGTGCGTTTACATTTTTTGGATTGGAACGGCGATCGTGTTGTGATAGAATTGGAATTGGATAGAGCAATTAACTCAATTTCCGATACCGTGCAAAACAGAAGTCGTTGACATGTATTGAAGAAGCTTTTATAAACATAGGCGGCGCTTAGTGTAATAGAACTGCCCTGAAAATTTAAAAACAATGTCAAATGTGTCAATGTATAGTTTGTACATGATTATAAATCAACGTACACACGATCAAAACATAAACATGGTTGTTTGGGGAAGTTCTTTTGTTTTTATATAAACTCATGTCCAAACGAAAGCAAGTTTAATAAAACACACTTAGCAAACCCTTAATTAACGCCATCGTTAACATTCTGTGAAAAACACAACATAACACTATGAAGTTTTCAACTTTATTCGCTGTGTGTCCTTAATGTATGTTTTAAATTCTCCGTTCGGCATGTCAGCTATAACTTAAATATAACAACATGTGATCACCTCAAAACAAAGGCAGCAAAGCCATAACGTTCACCGTGGTGTTATAAAAACAAGAGGGCCTGAAAGGCCCAAAGTCGCTCACCTGAGATACCAAGGAACTGACCTGTTCTGTGGAGCCAAAGATATCATTAGAACAAATGTTCTGACCAACTTTTATGAAGAGTGAACAATAAATGTAACTTTTATAGTTATAACAAGGTTTTACTATAGCAATATAAGGATAAATTCAAAGCCCCCTGGTAGCCATATTTTTCAACAGACCGGAACCATTTTCGTACACATCCAAGATATCATTAAACTAATATTCTGACCAAGTTTCATGACGATTGGAAAATAAAGAGTGTTAACAAGTTTTTACTATAGTCATATAAGAAAAATTGCCCCCCCCCCCCCTTGAGGCAATGTTTTTTAACCAACCGCAACCTTTTTCGAACTTGTTCAAGATATCATTGGGACGAATCTTCTGACCAAGTTTAATGAAGATCGGACAATGAATGTGGCCTCTAGAGTGTTAACAAGGTTTTACTATAGCCCTATATTGCCATGTAACTTTTATAGTTATAACAAGCTTTTACTATAGCAATATAAGGATAAATTCAAAGCCCCCTGGTAGCCATATTTTTCAACAGACCGGAACCATTTTCGTACACATCCAAGATATCATTAAACTAATATTCTGACCAAGTTTCATGACGATTGGAAAATAAAGAGTGTTAACAAGTTTTTACTATAGTCATATAAGAAAAATTGCCCCCCCCCCCCTGGTGGCAATGTTTTTTAACCAACCGCAACCTTTTTCGATTCGAACTTGTTCAAGATATCATTGGGACGAATCTTCTGACAAAGTTTAATGAACATCGGACAATGAATGTGGCCTCTAGAGTGTTAACAAGGTTTTACTATAGCCCTATATTGCCATATTAGGAAAAATGCACCGACCCCCCAGCAGCCATGTTTTTCGACCGATCGGCACAATTAGTGAACTCATTCAAGATATCATTAAGACGAATCTTCTGTCCAAGTTTCATGAAGATCCGAAGAAAAATACGGCCTCTAGAGTCTTAACAAGGTTTTACTATAGCCATATAAGGAAAAATGCCCCGCCCCCTGGCGGCCATGTTATTCACCCAACAACGGAACAAGTTTTTAACTTGTCCAATATATAATTCGGACAAATCTTATAACCAAGTTTCGTGAAATTCGGGCAATAAATGTGGCCTCTAGAGTGTTAACAAGGTTTTACTAAAACCAAATAAGAAAAAATGCCCCGCCCCCTGGCGGCCATGTTTTTAAACAAACCAGTGCCATTTTCGAACACATCCAAAATATCATTAGAATAAATGTTCTGACCAAGTTTCATGAAGATTGGACTATAAATGTAAGTTTTAGAGTGTTAACAAGGTTTTACTATAGCCATATAAGAAAAACTGCCCCGCCCCCTGGCAGCCATGTTCATCAACCAACCGGAACCATTTTCGTACTTGTCCAAGATATCATTGGGAAAAATCTTCTGACCAAGTTTCATGATGATCGGAAAATAAATGTGGCTTCTAGAGTGTTAACAAGGTTTTACTATAGTCATATAAGGAAAAATGCCCCGCCCCCTGGCGGCCATGTTTTTCAACCAACAGAACCATTTTCGAACTCATCAAAGATATTTTTAACACAAATCTTCTGACCAAGATTCATGAAGATTGGACAATAAATGTGGCCTCTAGAGTGTTAATAATGTTTTATCCCATCATCAGATGTTCATTGTCGAAATAAACCACTGTGGAATATATTTACCTTTATTTCGGCAATGCTGAAATATAGCTGTCACGCGCGGCGGACTCTTATAGTCATATTACTCGGAATCAACGATAAAGTAATCATTTTAGTAAAATCGAATCAGATTCAACAAAACAAACAATTTGATACCAAGATGTCATATGTTTTAAACACTAAATGCAACACAAACAGCGAAAAACATTGTTTACAAATATTAAGAGCGGATAGTCATGACGTCATTATTAACACGTAAAACGACGCAAGTCATATTCTTTCCCGCTAAAACTGCAGTTTTTTTAGTATTTTTTATTATTATTTCTTACAAATCGGGGACGTAGAGGAATGATAAACAGAAAAACAGGTTAGTGATTGATCTTTTTGTAATATATTAGGCTCGGGACGAATAAAATAATAAATCACTTTTTGCTTAAAATTACTTTGGGATTTTCCGTGTCGATCTACCGTTAGTTCTATTTTCCTATTCTATTTTTAAAGAAATAATTGACGACTAAGAAAATTGATGGGATAAATCGAATTCTAGGTCGGTGCCGAATAAAGCGAAATTTATTTTTGCTCGGCTCAAAAATCTGAACCACTCGCCAAGGCTCGTGGTTCAGATTGTCTAAGCCTCGCAAAATAAACTTCGCTTTATTCGGCACCGACCTATTATTCTCTAGATACTAAAGCCATATATAATAGCCATATAAGGAAAAATGACCCGCCCCCTGGTGGCCATGTTTTTAAAGCAACCAAAACCATTTTTGAACGCGTCCAAGATATCATTGAGACCAATCTTCTTACCAAGTTTCATGAAAATGTGCCCTGTAGAGTGTTTACAAGGTTTTACTATAGCCATATAAGGAAAAATGCACCGTCCCCTGTGGCCATGTTTTTCAAACAACCGGAACCATTTTCAAACTAATCCAAGATAATATTGGAACGAATGTTCTGACCAAGTTTCATGAAAATGCTTTAAGGAAATATGCCACGCCACCTGGTGGCCATGTTTTTAAAGCAACCAAAACCATTTTTGAACTCGACCAAGATATCCTTGAGACCAATCCTCTTACCAAGTTTCATGATAATCAGACAATAAATTTGGCATCTAGAGTGTTAACAAGATTTTACTATAGCTCTTTAAGGAAAATGCCCCGCCCCCTGGCGGCCATGTTTTTCAACCAACCTGAAAAATTAATAGATGCGGCCTCTAGAGTGTTAACAAGGTTTTACTATAGCCATGTATAGCCATTCAGGGAAAAATGCCCCGTCCCAAGGCGGCCATGTTTTTCAAGCAAACGAAACCATTTTCGAACTCATCTAAGATATCATTGGGAAAAATCTTCTGACCAAGTTTCATTAAGATTAGACAATACATGTGGCCTCTAGAATGTAAACAAGGTTTTACGAAAGCCATATATAGCCATATAAGGAAAAATGCCCCGCCTTATGGTGGCCATGTTTTTCAAGCAAACAAAACCATTTTCGAACTCATCCAAGATATCATTGGGACAAATCTTCTGACTAAGTTTCACAAAGATCAGAAAATAAATGTGGCCTCTAGAGTATTAACAAGGTTTTACTTAAGCCATATAAGGAATAATGCCATGTTTTTCAACCAACCGGCATCATTTTTGAACTCGTCTAACATATAATTGGGATGAATCTTTTGACCAGGTTTCATGAAGATTGGACAATAAATGTGGCCTCTAGAGTGTTAACAAGATTTTACTATAGCCATATAAGGAAAAATGCCCCGCTTCTTTGCAGCCATGTTTTTCAAGCAAACGTTACCATTTTCGAACTCATCCAAGATATTATTGAGACCTATCTTCTGACCGAATTTCATGAAGATTGGACAATAAATCTGACCTCTAGAGTGTTAACAAGGCAAATGTTGACGCCGCACAACGCACGACGGACGACGGACAAAAGGCGATCACAAAAGCTCACCATGAGCACATTGTGCTCAGGTGAGCTAAAAATTGTAGCAACAAAGCGCGTAATCGAAAAGTGGGCTACACTATAGACCTTATGGCACTGACACAATGACATAAAACTGATTGATCCCATAAAACTACTTTAAAATCCTTTTAATGATGGAAGGAAGTCAGTCTAACGTTGTCTACGCGGTACTTAGTGACCTTTGGGCTTTTACCACACTTACGGTGTCTAAGAGGTAAAAGCATTGGAATCCGTATGTAAAACAGTGGGTTAATGCCTTAATAAAACAAAGCCAGTGTAATGACAGCCGACAGCGTGACTAGGTTTGTGTTGAGTCGGTGAACAAACTTCAGTGAATTCTAGTATCAATTATCCCACACGGAGTTTTGTTAACGTCTATCAAAAAGACGTTAGTAGTTTTAATCTGACCTTTGACCTTGTATCTGATAAGTAGGCGCGTTATACCAGGTCATGGATTAATACAATCACTGGAAAAATTCACAAGCATATAACATCGAATAGCAGTGCAATATTAAGAAGCGTAAGCGCGCAAAGATGCGAATATGCATATATAAAAGTGCAGTCATGACGATTTCGTAAAAGGTCGCTTCAATTAGCGAGTCTGCGTAATCAATTGTCGTCATTAATGGCAAGCTTAAAATTAAAATGTCATTTGTTTCAGCTATAATCGCCAAACACTTGGGATGACTAGGTCGACATAACTTTTTTACGAGTCCCCAAGTCATTAAGAAAGGTCAATTCCTTGTTGAAATTTTCACAATCTCCATTAATATTTGTTTTGGTCGTTAATGTTGATTAAAGTTTAATTTAAGCGGATATTATCGAACGTAACACATATTAACTCAAAATTAATAGTTAATTTCTTGAAAACAGTAGAATTTCGAGAAAATGATCAAACACTCAACCTGTAAGACCAAAAAAGGCATACAAATATTAAGTTCTGTAGGTTTAATGAACACAACTTTTTACGCCTTATTCATAACGTGTGTAACAGTTATCAAGCAATGAACTCGTCGTGTATGACCATGATGTAGTGAACTTCACTAAATCACCATTCATCTTAACCGCGGTATAAAAGCTCTATACAAAACAGGCACGAGTTCAGGAATTTTGTTAGTAAGCGAGCCTCTGGCGAGCTTACTAACGAATTTCTTGGACGAGTTTAATAAAATATGGTATGATATGACAACGAGTGTCAGATCTTTTTTATCACATGCTTTTAAATGAGCAAATTAAATAAATATTTACGCAAACATAATGATAAATCCCGAATGTTGTTTACATTTCGTGACGTCATTTGACGTTGCAACGTCATTTCAGCAAAATAACAAAATGCGATTGGTCAATAAACGAAAACTAAGCCAATGAAAACGCCTTAAAATGTTGTATTACACATGTGTAATATAAAAAATATGTAATGGTTGTATTACATGGGAAACAGGGTATAGCATGTGATAAAATTGTGTATTTAACATATCATTCTGGCAATCCCAGAATCGATAAATTGACTGCCGCCTTATTTGCTATCATGTGACCCGCTGCCATTACGGTACTGAAGAATCTGATAGACTACAGCGTTCAAAGATCTCATAATAAACAACAATTGGAGACATTAATTAATTATATTTTACACCGTTAAAAAATAAACATTATTTTTCTTCCATACGTGTCTCTACAACAATATTCAGTGATAACATGTTTAAGGCCGAAATAGCTGGGTTTTTTAAGCACTCCTTTCAGTAATGCCTTTGCTTAAAACACAATTATTCCTTTTTTGAATGTAATCATTCGACTATAATTTTGAAGATATATCAGCATCTAAAGTCTGAAGGAAACGTTTTGATTTTTTAGCGTTAATAGTTCTGGGGATATTTCCGAGGAACAAAAATTTTATTGAAAATCTGATGTCTGCCTTTGTTTTAATGTTCTGTATATAAACTAGCTCCGGAGATAATCATTAAGAAAATGTATAAGATTCAAGACTGATGCAGACTTTTTTCATGATTAATATATATCTTTTTTATCATTTATAATTTCATTATGAATATTTCTAACTTAAATCTCATTTTTAAAGTTAATACAAAAATCTAAAGCCGCAATCAAGTTTCTGATTTTAACTAAAATTGGTGCGGAAATATTTATAAGCGAATTTAGTACGACTTTGGGTAGATGCTTACCTTTTTTAAGTATCTGGTTTAGTCTCAAACTTCAGTGTTATTTGTTAATATCTGTATTTTTAATTCACTTTCAAGCTAAAACAAAATATCTAGCCGGAAATGAATTTGTGAATTTTGTGATTTTAAGTGAACGAGTACAGGAGGTATTAATTGGCGCAAAAATCTATAAATACAGATGTTTCTCAATAGATCTTTGATTAGCGAAAATGTGTCAGATGTCAGAACATGGCAGAGTTTGTTTTTTTATTGAAAAGTGCATATCTGCTTTTGCCTTTAACTTTATTTTGATTTATTATTAAAATAACATTTTACTGGTAAATTCAAAGACTAAAGGTAAAAAAATCTGTTTTTGTCTTATTCTCACTATTAACTTTACTAATTTCTTACTTTATTATATTATTAATAAGATATAAATTTACGATAAAAGTGTTCATTATGAAACATATGGTGCCTTAAGTAGTGGTAAATATTTCCAATAATGCTCTATACATTCCGTAAACGTATTAATTTCTTTATCAAAGTTTCATTTTAATGTTAAGATTTAAAATTAACACTGAAGTTTTTCTTCGTTAAATACGGATTGTCAAATTTGAGCAAGTTAAATGGTCTTGAAAAAACATCTGCGATCGAGGCGCGAAAGCATTCCCTTAGTGGGAGACGATGTCCCAGGGGTGGATTAAAAGTGTTCATTGGTATGTCTGTGACACCACATTCTTCACATGTGTAGATCCCGTTATTAAGATAAGATACCATGCTTCACCTTCAAATAACATATTAAATGACAATCAAGGCCTAATTCATGCTGAGTTTTATGACTCTTAAAAACTGCTGATGAACCTTGTTTCTAGTAATCACCAATTAACTGAATAAAAATATTTATTTAAAAAATACGAATTATTATATGATAATCAAATCGAAAGAAGAAACTATTTAAATCTTCAAATATATTAAATATAATATAATCGCTTCACTTTCTTTAATTGTTATGTTACCTATACAAATATATAAGTACCCGTATCGTTATTCAGTACCGTACTATGGCGCCGCATGCGATTATTTAGTTGTGGTAATCTGGGAGTTATCGATTTCTGGGATTGTCTATAGATCTAAGACTATACGCAAGTTAAATAGTCTTTCATAAGAAGGTTTCGTTTTCCATGATAATCTATTAACCGCTGTCGACCTTACCATACCGCAGTAACTTTACTCGAGTAACGTAATTACTGTAAGTTTTCGGACACTTAAACATAATTATTTTGTTAAAGTCCGAAAATTTAGATACTTAAAATAAAAATTTAGAGACTTTCTAAAAATATTGAATTGACGATCCGATGCGGATTTGCAATATGTATATCTATTGTATTAACGACTAATACCACGTGCCTGTTAAATACCATGCCTCATAGTAAAAATTACTACATACTTATATTACTTATATAGGATAACTCACCATTGAGTCGGACGGGTTAATGGTACAAGTCTATAATCAAAAGCTTTGTGATCAAAGCCGGGACTCAGCTTGTGCAGGCTTTAACTATTATATCATTTGAATCTATTTTACAAATAATTATTTGATACCCATCTTATGTTCATTGAAAAATAGTTGATTAACAATATACCCACTGAATTCGCCCACGAGTCGTACACATTCGCCCTTAACACGGACACACAGATATTTGTATTTAGCATTTATTTGGTTATCCATTCCCTATATTTAAACAAAATGCAAATTGCACAGTAGCAGTCCAGTGTTGGTTTAATAAGTGTATTCTTTTGTCAACATAATGACGAAAATAAGTTATAAAGAGAGGAAAAATGACATGATCACTTTTAGTGTGTATCCGACCTTTACAACAACAGAGCCCTGTGTAGCACTGGGGTTGACAAAGAAAAGTACAGCCATACAAAGATAAAATATTATGTGGTTATTGTTGTTTGTGAGCTATGGGATTCTTTATAGATTTGGTCATGTTATTTGGAATGAATATGTGGTTAATTCTCATCCGTATGCCTCTGCCTCATATTCGCCATTAGGGCGAATTGCGATCGCCTCAAGGGCGAATTGAGTTGTAATTTATTTTTCTCAGTAAATCTTATACAATAGAGCGAACCACTGAAAATTACCTTTCATTATTATAGAAAAGGGTTATGTTTTTAATATAAAGTCATGTGTGAATGCTGTGAAACGTATCTGACCAATTAAACCACTTATCTACATAAACGTCAATAATACAGAGCCGCTTGCGTACTCGTAAGCAAACGTTTACGGCATACGAGGACATTAGACAAAATGACAGAATTGATCGTCTTTTATTATGGTCAAAATTAAGTGCATACGGAGTAAACGGCAAAATGATGAAAACGCTAAAATCCCTGTATTCGAATGTGCAATACTCTGTTAAAGTGAATCACTACAAAACTTACACTTTCTATGCAAAATGTGGTTTAAAACAAGGGTGTTTGCTCTCTACGCTGGCCTTTAACTTGTACATAAATGACGTAAGTCACAGCTTCAACGCCAGTAACGTTGGAATAGATTTCGACGACAAACTGATTAACCACCTCTTCTATGTCGATGACCTTGTTCTTATTGCTGAGAGCAAAATTTAGATGCGAAGTTGTACCCCTTAGAATAGAAACAGGCAGATACGAGGGAGTACCCGAAAATGAACGCAGTTTCTTTTATTCCCTGACATATAATAAAAATGAAGAACATGTGTTAATGCAATGCAATTTGTATGACAAAATTCGCCAAGATGTGTTTGTTAACGTTATGAATATTGAACCTGATTTCTTATCGTAAGATACTTCATAGCAATTTTGTCAGTTAATGTCAAATGAGTCCCTTGTTAAATATACTGCCAACGCATGCAATGACATTTTAATACATCGTAAAAAGTGTTTATATGTATGATACTTTTACACATGTATCTATATGTACCTCTAAAAATGTTTTCATTATGTTAATATCACGATAAACCTGTCCATAGTCTCGTGTAACTCGAATTGAGTGGTTTTGTACATTTTATTGCATATATTTTAACTAAACTATTTTATTAAATTACACATGTTTTAATCATATATACAAATGTATGTACAGAAATGAGACTTTAATAAACTATATGTCGCCTGTCTGTCTGTCTGTCTGTATGTCGGTTAAATTTGCTTTATTTTCAATAAATTCGATAAAAAGAATAATATAATTAAAAAAACGTAGAAGATATGTGCACGTTAATTTGTTTACAACTTACTTACATAGATTGTCACAACTCGTTCACCTATTAAAATATCTATAAAAAAACTGTTAAAATGTTCACTCAAATAATGCAAAATGACAGAAATTGTGCACATACATTTTTTTGAACATGATTGGAACAATACACATCGGTTTATCTTCCGAGTTATGGTAAAAGTTACATATATTCCGAAAACAAATTTTGCTTTCCACCTACAGTATTTGTTGACACGACATGTTTTACTTTTTGTGTCCTGTTCTTTCGTATGTTTGACGTGTTTTTACACATAAAAAGTTAGTTATCATAGATCAGCTTTATTTTTTTATTTATAGATCATGGCTTTTTTAATGTTTTGATCAAGGCAGACAATACATTTCCCGTTAATTGGTATGCCTAGTATAATTAAAGATCTTTCAATATTAAGTTTATTAATAAATCTTTGGTATAATACAAATTTCGCCAGCTTGAATGGACATTCCTTTTTTCAAATAATACAACTTCAATAAGGCCCTAGTTTTGGTCTAATTACAATTAATCGTCATTGCATAAGATAGTGATCCGTAACGAATAGAACGCCATATCAAAAATTATTGTAGTTACTATAGAATAAGTATTTGGACATGGCTCAATTAATTACCAAAAAGACGATTGCTTACATTTGATTTCGTTGCAAAAAAAAACAACATAAAATACAGGTGTCCGGTTTCGGTACGCAACTCTATACTAAGATATTGTTGTATTTCAGCAGTTTTTCGTCCAATGCGGTCTTTCATCGCACACATACTATGTGCGCATGCGTTTAATATGATAAACATGGCTGAAACTAAAAGAAAGAATGGTCCAATTGTAAAAGGAATGACATTAACCATACTAATTGAAGATGTGATCAATGATATTCTAGTCGTTGTGTTAGAACATGGTAGTCATATTTACCGAGGCATTCTTCTCGATGCAAACAAAAGGTAAATGCTTTCAAAGTAAACGAAACAAATTCCAGTGACACAGTATGTGGCATTTAAATAGCTATGAACAACAACTTTATCATGTATATTTCTTTATTTTCATGTAGTTTCATCATTCCCATCATTTATCATATGCCTCTTTTTGACATCCAAGAGGATGCGATTACTATACTAATTTTACATGTGTAAAATTATGATTGTTGCAATATATAAACTGGTTTTTCAAAAATAATAAATTGCTCAATCAATAAAGTTTACACCTTAAATTGGATATTTGTAAGAGTGAACAACACACAATTGTCAATACATTAAGTCGCTTGAGAAGTCAGAACATGGAAAACACCAAATGGATTTACATGCACTATAGAGTCAATGGTGACATAAGTTTTCATTTTCACCCCAGATTTACATAACCGGTAATGTTTGCAATACCATAGCAAATCCAAGACAAGAAATGGCGCGGCAGAGGCCGACGCCTATCCCTACGCTGTATGTTTGACCCAGGGTTGGTAATGGGGGCCATGCATAGTTGAGATTGACCGTATTGTCATAAGAGAAGTTCAGTATCAATTAGAAGTGAATCGGTGTAGAAATGAAGAAGTTATGGTGAAAGGCAGTTTTGGTTGGGTGTGGCCTATGTGGGAGGGCGCCCCAGGGTTGGTAATGGGGCCATGCATACAGTACACTCCACGCGTTTTCCCCAATTTCCCTCCATACTCCGCGGGTTTCAACCTGGAGGGAGATTAAGAAAATCCCGCTATACGCGGCGTTTGCATGATTTTGGACGCGGCGGTTAACGATCGGCAAAACTGATAAACCGACGCGGCGGCCCTCGGCGTTGGCAACGCGGGGGAAACTCCGCGTTTTACGAGATAACGATCAATTTAATTTTGTTTGACTTCCTGATTTTCAAATAAAATTACATTTATTACAAGTACATACATGTACATGTAGTATAATATTTACAATTAAAAAAAAACAACCAAGATAGATCGATCCCGACGTGGTTGTAGAAGTAGTTGTGGTTGTATAGAAAACTCGTTGATTTACGACATACAAAACATCGTCTTTTAACTAATACTTACCAATTAATATAAACACAGTTTGCAACATTATTTTTATTTTGATAATTTAATCCAAAGTTTTCATGTTAGCAGGTGATTTTCTATAATGAACATGTATACAAATGACCAAGGACCCTAAAAATCTCGCAAATCTGTGTGAATTGACAGTTTGACGTAATCAAAGAAAAGCCGCTTCCTGTCTAAAGGCATAACTTACTCAAGTTAACACGTTCAACGAATGCATAAGGAATGGTTTTAATTGTCGGAACAAAGTCTATTCTCTGCTCGCTAATGCATTGATTTTCTCTTTGTTTGTAAGTTATTCCATTGATTGCTAAAAGGTGGTAACTATTGAGTTGATAATTGCATTTAATATTCACAGTTGTATTCTTGTTGCGTCGACATTCTAAACAATGTTTACCAGTAATTATGGACCAAATCGGCAAAGTGACATTCACACATGTTAATCCCTTTTGTCAAAACACCGAATACAGCAGTCTACACAATAGGTCAGTAGACAAGCTTTGCGTGTTTTCATAACGTCAAACACTTAAAATCCAGTTCCGCCCAGATGTCTTCTGTAATCAGTTTACAGTACAATTAGTGTTAAAATAATTACTCTACTAAAATACTGTAACGATAAAGATTCGGCGTGTTCGATTTGAAATTATTTTAGAGGAAATATCAACTTATTCGCGATATAATTTCGTTAATAAATACCAAAGAAACTTTGAACCGAAATCAACAATGTTCTCTGCGCTACAAAGTTTGTATCAAAAAAATCAATACACGCACGCTTTGCAGGAGTATACATTGTACCTTGACCTTGTACATTGCAGCATAATTTTCGCGCGCTTTTGTCAGGAAATATACATGACTGTATATTGGAAGCATTTGTAAACGTCGTGTTAACAATTAAAAATCGTAGTGTGTTTCGGATTACTAATTATTATTCTCATTTGGAAATTTTACGGAACATTTATTCTTGTGTCGTATGTGTTATGATTTAAATATTAATTTGTCAAATGTATTATATTAGACTAATTCATATTGTAGACGTACCTGTGAATTAAAAAACATAATTTTTATACGTATTAATTTTCTATACAATTATCTTTTTATACATGTACTACAGTATTTAAACAATTTATTATAACAATGTTTTTATTTTTTGGCATGCCCAGTAGCACACTGCTAACGCGGCGTTGCGCGGCGATCACTGATAAGAACGGAAGGTGTCTGCATTTACCGTCTAGCCTAAAGTAATACACGCCGCGGGAATTAGCGAACGCGGCGTAACGCCGAGCGTTTTATCGAGTTCACCTCGCTCTTCCAACGCCGCGTGAACACTCGCTAGCAGAAAAAAACCGCGGAGGGAGCGCGTTTTTTGGGGAAAACCCGTGGAGTGTACTGTAGTTGAGATTGACTGTATTGTCATAAGAGAAGTTCAGTATCAATTAGAAGTGAATCGGTGTAGAAATGAAGAAATTATAGTAAAAGGCAATTTTGGGTGGGTGTGGCCTATGTGGGCGGGGCGCCCCAGGGTTGGTAATGGGGCCATGCATATTTGAGATTGACCGTATTGTCATAAGAGAAGTTCATTATCAATTTGAAGTGAATCGGTGTAGAAATGAAGAAATTATATTAAAAGTCAATTTTGGGTGGGTGTGGTCTATGTGGGCAGGGCGCCCCAGGGTTGGTAATGGGGCCATGCATAGTTGAGATTGACCATATTGTCATAAGAGAGGTTCAGTAATAATTTGAAGTGAATCGGTGAGGAAATGAAGAAATTATAGTAAAAGGCAATTTTGGGTGGGCATGGTCTATGTGGGCGGGCGCCCCAGGGTTGGTAATGCGGCCATGCATAGTTGAGATTGACCATATTGTCATAAGAGATGTTCAATTTGAAGTAAATCGATGTAGAAATGAAGAAGTTAATGTAAAATAACATAAAAAAATGAGTGAAAATCTCTGACCCAGCCCCACCCCAACCCCCATTACTTTTGACCCAGGGGTCAGATCAAAATTCCAAATAGTGCAAGGTCGCACATATGCTCATACATTTAGCTACCATGTGTGTAAGTTTCAAGGTTCTAGTACTTATAGTGTAGGAGGAGATAGTGGCTTCGCTATAGGAAGGACAGACAGACGGCTGAGATAACCACAATATCCCCACGCTTTTTGAAAAACGTGGGGATAATAAAACTTGACTGTGAAGTAAATATTCATGTCATATGATGTAAACAAAGCTGCTGATACCAGTTTTTATACAGTCTGATTATAAGTGCAAAGTGTAGCAATCGTTTCCATTTGGATTTATATCGAGACATTTGATTCCTGCAATGCATGTCATAACTGTTGTGCTACACCTGTGCTAGAAGTAGTATTTACATTGCAACGATTAATAAAGCTCTACTGAAAGTTTAATGTTGATGTTCTTTTACCTTCGGTGTCAACGTTACTGATCATGCTTAAAATGGAATGTTTTGTTTTACAGAAACATACCGCCAGGTGTTCAGACGCCATTTTTCAGCGGATCAGTTCCAGCAGACACAAAGGTCAAGAAAGAAAACAGTGAAATTGGAGACAAAGACCATGAATTTGCTGTGTCAAGTAAACCAATTGATGTGTCTGCTTCAGTCTTCAGGCACACCTATTTCTTCAGTCCGGAAAATAGCCTACAAGTAAAAAAATCTAACTTTTTTAGCATAAGAAACCATAAGCCTACAATTAGGCTTCGACCAAGGCAGACACTGTGTAGCCATTGCAAATCTAAATGTCTGGATTCACAGCATGGCCCTATACCAATTTCATCAGCAGTCGCATCTTTGTCCGAAAAGAAAGGTTTGCTTAATACCGAAACTGCAAATAAAACTGACAACATCAACAACAGTACTGAGACTCACCGAAGCAGAAAGCGGCCAAACAGCTTTGAAGCCAGCAGCAAAAACGTTAAAGTGACAAAATTAGAAAATGGTCCACGAACATTATCAAAAACTAGTCCATTCATCAAGATATCAATAGGCGAAACAAATATAATGAATATACCACCCAGATTGAAAAAATCAGAAGGCAGTGATGTTGATAATCATGACAACACAACAATTGTAGAACCCGAAAGCGAAGCTGTTGATGACGAAGTCATATTTAATTTTAAACCAAGTTTACTCCGCCAACAGAATGAGCAGCTTCATGTGAAGACCTCAGTAAGTAAGGAGAAAAAGGTGGCACATAGTCAAAATTACAAAATGAGTAACAAATCAAAATGTAAATTTCCTGTTCTAAGCAGTAAGTTCAAACCCAGTACATGCAGTAAGTTTAGCAAGAATTCCTGTGTTACGGAAGTAAAAAATGGTTCAAAACCCTCTCTTGTGTATTCTATAAAGCGAAATAATATCCAATATAAAGGCTGCCCGTCCTCTGCCTCTGATTGTGAAATGTACACGACAACAAAATTATGTGAAGGTCAAAACCAAAGCAGTGATGGATCAGCAATGTCTGAAACGAGCAGAAAATCTAGATCTGAGAAGAAAAAGGCGAGAAAACTGTATAAACTCCGTAGTCGTTCCCAGTCACTGGAACTAAAACAACACAGAGAGACAGATAATAAACCTAGCAGTGTTTCCCTGAAGAGTGAAAAATTGATGACCTTTAAGGAGGGAGATTTAGAGAATCTGGATTCCAGTTCGGAATGTGATAGTAGCGACTACGGAGACGGCCCACCGGGTGACGATGTATCTGAAGTGGCTAAACCGATCCTCATGAAAATCCACACAGACTCGGTGTCCAAATGTCGTACTGATGATGGCAAAGAGTTTGGCCTAGAAGATATTGTTTGGGGAAAAGTAAAGGGCTTCCCGTGGTGGCCAGGACGGATTATGGCAATCAATGTTAGTTCTAAGGACAGCGGGGTAGTCATACGTCAGACGGCACAGGTTGCTTGGTTTGGCTCATCAACGATGTCACATATTGAGTGTTGTGATCTGTACCAGTTCTTGGAAGATTTTGAGGCGAAATACGACAGGAAAAAGAAGAGTAAATCTTATCAGCGTGCATTAAAGCAAGCTTCCATTGCTGCCAAATGTTACCAGACTGGTGACTTGGTGGATTTAAATGATCTTGAACTGGACAGTATAGGCTGATGGATAGTAGTGACTTACATTTTTTAAGCATGCATTTATTTATACATATTTTAATATATATTCTACAGTATATAAGATAACATTTACTGCTATTTATTATCTTATTTTAAAACTATTTTATTAATTTATTGTTACCTTTAACAATTAATAGGATGTAGTCATTGAATTCTTAGTTTGTCTTGATCATGTTTCATGTTGAAACTTAATTTTTTAATATTTCTTAATTGGTGCTTATAATAACAAATAGTATCAACTGTATTAGTGCGAGTGGTCAAATACTGATAATTTGATTTTGAGAAATTGTATGCCTTGTGAAAACTGGTTCAGTAATTTTATGAGATTCCAACTTTGTGTCCAGTGATCATACATGTACCAACTAACATTATGTACACAGTTAGTACATGTTTTGACTGTGAATACAGGTAACATCATACTCTCAATGTTGCCTGGCAGATTAAGTTTTCAATCAGTATATGAACTGACCTTGTTGGCTACTGAAAGTACACTCCATATTTAGGTAACTGCTGTTTGCAGTAAGTGTTCTTGATAATTTAAAGGGACAGTCAACAGCGATTGACGAAAAACGAAAAGTTCTAAACTTAACAACTTTTTTCAAGTAATGTTCAGGGTTTTCATTAGGATTCTTTGTAGCAGGCTTTTGAGTTATTTGAGGAGGCCAACGTTCTAGGGGGTAAACTTACTCATGCCCCCCGGAAATTTTTTGAAATAAAGGTGCCAAATCGTGGCTTTTGAGCGATTTTGGGCGCATATATTTTACATGATTTTCCTCAGTTAAAATAGAGGATGTTAATGTGAATTGTAAAGTCCTCAGGTTACATCAACTCTCAGGGGTGTCAATTGTCCCAAATTTGAAATCCTGAAAATAAAATCTGGGTGCCGATAGAGCCACGGTGGGTTCAGGGCACACCCTGGACAGGGGTCCAGGGGGCCAGAGAGGATGATTCATTTTAAGAAAAATGAATATATTTGCTTTACTTTGTCTCTAACTTAACCAATTAACTCTGACAATGCCTTTAAAAGTATGCAGTTTTTGATAATTCAATTATGCAAAAAAACATGTATAATTTTAGGGTAGACTAAGACAGCAAACTAAGAATGGGCATCCATTTTAGTTTTTTAAGTCAATACAACAATAAATGCATATAGGAACACATATTTAAATTAAAAATGCAACAATCAGAGGACATAATCAATTAAATAGTAAATGACTACTTAAAATATTTTTTAGCACTGTTTGTTTTCCAGAGATTTGTGAATATGCCGTTTTATGTCCCCGGAAGCACCTGCAATTTAACTTATTTGAAACAAAGAAATCGCTTCTCCTGAGCTTTAAGACACCTGTATTTTTAAGAGATTCAAAACAGAAAAAAATACTTTGGCTAGCAAATATCAAAATCTATTTCTTTAAATTTTCATGTAGATGCATGGGTCTGAGGTGGAATGTCCCCGTCGGGGGCGAAGGGCCCGGGCCCTAGCTTAATGTATAATTTCTGTGCAGTACATAACATGTATTCTTTACAGTATTAATGAAAATCTGAATTAAACAAACACTGGAAATTTTAACATTTTAATAAGTTGTAACTTCCAATAATGACTATGACATTTCAAAATATATAACTAAATCAATTTAAATGACTTGTCCACAAGTAGTTATTGCAAATAAGAAGAAACAGTACACACTGTAAACATCTTTATCACATGTCAAACAATAACATTCAATATAATTAACCTCTACTTAACACGATCCCATTTTACCAAGAGTATGTGAATAGCAATTCAAATACTATTACCAAAGGAGTAAATTACCTTAAGAAAAATAAAGTCTGATAAACATCACAATAATTAAAACAATAATACTAAAGCATTTTATGATCAAATACCTGAACATTTATAAGTAATACTGTGTTAAGAGGACACAATGACTGTCTTTTTCTGAAATAATTGATTATTCAGTTTATAAAGATTGCGTGCCTGTTGACATGAGAATAATTGTTGTTGTTTTTTTTATTAACTTAGGAAATTATTTGGGAAAAAAATCGGGCATATGTTGCCCCAGCTGATGCAATGTTAGGATTTAAATATTTTGCTGAGGAATCTTCTTTGGGCCATTTTTTTCAAATACAAATTTGGACATAGCTTAACATTGCAGTGCCAATTCAATATATTTAGCATTTAAGCCAACCAAATCCGACCTTAATCAGGAAAAATCAGGAGAGTTTGGGGATCGAGAGTTTCATTTATCCTAATGAAAGACTCACCCTCCTGTAAAATGTGGTAACAAATAAATCCACTTACCGCTCGGAGGATCAAAACTCCGCGGAAAAAAACAAACATCAATGAAATCTGTCGAAAATCAAATAAAAAACGAAATGTAAGTGTAGCAGGAAAGTGCATTTATCCGGAGGTGCCGGTAAATGATAAACGTTAAAAAAACTGGAACAAGATAACTTCAACAGCGAACTATCGTTCTTACTCGAAACACAAACGAAATAGTCGTTTATTTTTCTTTTTTTTACATATCCAATTGTTGACTTTGTCACAGTTTGTGACCTTGAATCAAAGTCGTACAGTCTCGTTAACCGCTCCGCGATTGGACAATTATATCGATACGACCAATTAGAAAGCAGTTAACATATATCGGTTTAGGTTGTTTACTTCCGTTTCAGACAGTTAGTATATTAACGAATACTAAATATCTCGTCATCGTCGTGAAAATTTGCCGATGTTTTGTTTTAATTTTCTTTCCGAATTTGAGCCGGCCTGAATAACATTTGAGGCGGTCAAATCGGCCGCCGGCCGCCTCCTAATGAAAACCCTGAATGTTATATATCAGTGGTGATATTTTAATCAATATAAACTAACTTTAAAATTGACTGAAACAACCAGACACAAGAAAACCAGAAGTGATTATTTTGCCCAATTATGAAACCTTGTAAATATAATATTATGTATATGACTATCACTTAGTGTTTTGTTTACAGAAAAACATTACAGCTGGGGTTGTGATTTTTAGCTGAACTATTATATATGAAATATATATAGTGAAGCTATCCTACTCACCCCGGCGTCGGCTTTGCCGTTCCCGTTTGCATGCAAATGTTAAAGTTTGCGTACTACCCCAAATATTTCCTATGTCCTTTGACATATTGCTTTTATATTTTGCATACTTGTTTACCAACATGACCCCAACCTATACACAAGAGCAGACCACTGTATCAAGCATTTTGACATAATTATTGCCCTTTTTATACTTAGAATTTGCATATTATTGATAAATCTATGTTAAAGTTTGCGAACTACCCCAAATATTTCCTTTGTCCCTTGACATATTGCTTTTATATTTTGCATACATGTTTACCAACATGACCCCAACCTATAAACAAGAGCAGACAACTGTATCAAGCATTTTGACAGAATTATGGCCCCTTTTATACTTAGAAAATTGAACATTTTGCTTAAATTGCCATAACTTCTTTATTTATGATCAGATTTTATAAATACTTTGACAAAACAACACTTACCTGAATACCACAATGGATTCCACCCAAACAATACCCCACGCCCCAACACAGAATCCCTGCCCCCCCCCCCCCCCACCTCCCCCCCCCCCCCCAAAAAAATATTTTTTCCTTTTTTATTTTTGAAAGATTATCTAATAAATGACCCCACCCCAAATTATACCCCCTCTCAACCCCCCCCTACCCCCCCCCCCCCCAAATTTTTTTTTTCCTTTTTTTATTTTGGAAAGATCGTCTCATAAATGACCACACCCCACATTATACCTCTCTCAACCCCCCTACCCCCCCCAAAAAAAAAAAATAATAATAAAAAAATTGTTTTTCCTTTTTTTATTTTTGAAAGATCGTCTTATAAATTATTGAATATGAACAATTTCCCCATCATGGCTTACGTTATACTGTCAAGCACTCGAATAGTCAAGCGCACTGTCATCTGACAGCTCTTGTTATATACATGTATCTGTTTGAAAAATGGCCGTATTATTGATACCCCAAAAGTTTCAGGCTGGTGGTAAGCAATCAGTGATTTTTCTTGCTCACAATTACCACTGATTTTAGGCTGCTTCCCAATCGCAAAAATACACTTTTTTCCCCAAAATCTGACCAAAATTTCCCCCCCCCCCCCCCCAAAAAAATGAATTTTTTTTTTTTAATTTCCGGAAAAAAAAATTACTTTTTTTTTAGAAATTTTAGAAAGAAGTCTCTGATGACTTAATTATGATTTCTTAACTCTTAACTGATTTCAACTTTATTTTTTTAAACATCCTACAAAATATGTTACTAGTTTAGTCCTTTTTGTCGATAAATAATTCCCAAATTTGCCACTTTTATTGATTTAAAATATCTCAATTTGACCAGACTCCTTTTCCCTAAATTGCTAGATAAACCCCTGAAGATGCAATTAAAAACAATATTAATTCTGTTACTTATAATTATATGTATAATGCTTAATTTTTCCCAATTTTATGGTTAATCGCGCTATTTTTCCCAATTTCATGGTTTATCACGCTAATTTTCCCAATTCAAATGGCACAGGCTGTAACAAATAAAAGCAAAAAAAGTTCAATGGCAATATTTGACCAAAGCCTAACTAAAACCAGCATGGATGGATTTTCATATCACTTTTAAGCATGATGGGACGGAGTGTAGTGCAAAACAACAGAGTCTGTGGGTCTAGAGTCAAATTCATAAAACTAGAACTTCATACTTAATCTGGCTATAACTTAGATCAGCATAGATGAATTTTCAAATAAATGGACATGACAAGATAGTGTTGCCTGCAAGAGGCGGGTCAAATCGTCTCGGGTCAATTTCACAAAGCAAGGTTTAAGGTCAAAACATAGTCTTGTGGAACTTCAGGATTTATAAATTACTTTGCAATTTTTACAAGTTTCCTGAATGTAGGCCTTCATAATAAGGCCCCTAGTTCACATTTCAAGGCCACAATTTCTGGTCAGAGTTAAAATACAAGAAATCAGTTGAGACCTTTTGCAATATTTACCTGACAATCTATTACTGACAAACGTATTTTAATGACTGTCATTTCGCATTGTTCTTCAGCAAAATTCCCATTTCAATGCCATTCTAGTTTTACAAATTGTTAACTTTTCTAAAATTGTTAACTGTTTAATACCAAACCTTTAGAAGGTAATCCTTTAAAGGAAAACAGAGCCTCCAGTTAGAATTAAAATATTCACAATAAAATAAAAAGACACTTTGTAGGATAAAGATTTTTTTATGACATGTACATGTAACATTTGTTTGTGAAATACATGTTCTGTGATGACTTGTTCGCTTTTTAACCAGGTTTTCCTATGGAAAAAACTGGTTATAAGATTGGCGAATGTCTGCGGGTGGGCGGGTGGGCGGGCAGGCTGAACAAGCTTGTCCGGGCCATAACTATGTCGTTCATTGTGAGATTTTAAAATCATTTGGCACATTTGTTAACCATCATTGGACGGTGTGTCGCATGAAAGAATTACGTCGATATCTCCAAGGTCAAGGTCATACTGAGTTCAAAGGTCAAAATGGCCATAAATGAACTTGTCCGGGCCATAACTTTGTCGTTCATTGTGAGATTTTGAAATCATTTGGCACATTTGTTCACCATCATCACTGGCAGATGACACCTATTGACTTTTAGGTCACTAGATCAAAGGTCAAGGTCACAGTGACAAAAAACATATTCACACAATGGATTCCACTACAACTGACAGCCCATATGGGGGGCATGTTTTACAAACAGCCCTTGTTTTCTAATTGAAATCAGGGTCAATATTACACAAGGGGGTTAACAATACACATTTTGAATTGTCTCCCTTTATCAGACTTTTTTTCAACTGAAAACCTGGTTTTGTGACAATTTTGTCCCTTGTTTACTTTTGAACTCAAAGTGTGACCTTGACCGTGGAGATATCGACGTGATTCTTTCGCGCGACACACCGTCTAATGATGGTGAACAAATGTGCCGAATGATTTTAAAATCTCACAATGAATCACAAAGTAATGGCCCGGACAAGCTCATTTATGGCCATTTTTGACCTTCAAACTCAAATTGTGACCTTGACCTTGGAGATATCGGCATTATTCTTTCGCGCGACACACCATCTAATGATTATGAACAAATGTGCCAAATGATTCAAAATCTGACAATGAACGACAAAGTTATGGCCCAGACAAGCTCATTTATGGCCATTTTTGACCTTCAAACTCAAATTGTGACCTTGACCTTGGAGATATCGACGTAATTCTTTCGCGTGACACACCGTCTAATGATGGTGAACAAAGGTGCCAAATGATTTTAAAATCTGAGTATGAACGACAGAGTTATGGCCCGGACAAGCTTCTTCCTCCAGCCAGCCCGCCAGCCGACATTCGCCAATCTAATTACCAGTTTTTTTCTTCGAAAAACCTGGTAAAAAATGGCCATAAATGAGCTTGTCTAGGCGATAACTATGTCATTAGTTGTGAGATTTTAAATGACTCTGTACATTCATTTTGTTCACAGTCATTGGACAGCGTGTCATGTGAAAGAATTCAAGAGTTCAAAGGTCAAAATGGCCATAAATAATAATGGCAAAATAATTCTTAAAAATCACCATAAATTAGCTTCTCTTGTTTTGTGAAGACAGCATGCAAAATATTCTGTGTTAATGCAGCATGTGGGGGTATACGTCACGTCTGCGACAAAGCTCTAGTTATAAATATATATATTTTTATGAAAACCTGGTTTTGTGACAATTTTGTCCCTTGTTATATGTTTGTCAAGTTGGAATTTTAGCCGTTTCAACAATATTTTATTCCTATCATAAGGGCATTAAACCAACTCATACTTTCCCTGTGATAGATGGGTTTTCAGTATTTAGCGCACATATTGATACCAGTTACTTACAAATGCTGCATTTGAATCAGAGATAGGGAAAGAATGGCCCTATACAGGACTTCATGACCAATTCCATACAAGTGTTTTGACAGGATTGGGGCTAGATTCTGATTTGCAGTCCAACATTCCAACTACTATGTAACAACCTTCTCCATGTGGCATTTTCAAGAAATATGCTTATTTCCTGTTTATTTAAATTAACCGTTTTTTTAAATGATGTGTGTTGTGTGTGTACTTCAACGCATGTTGTAAATTTTATATGTATGCAAATGTATTAATGATGATGGGCTTCACATGCTGAAGTCAAATAATCTGTTCTGTTCTTACAACAGAGCTTATAATATGAATCATTTTAAGCATAAATTAACTTTAGAAGATACTTTTGTGCAATCATCATTTAAAACTTTATTCAAAACTTTTAGGAAAGTTTCCATCATAGGCCTAACGGAAAGTTCGGTTTTCCGCATCATTACTCTAATTACAAATGTACATGTATGTAAATTATATGTCAGGCAAATCACAGATTCATAGAATGTGAGAATTTCAGTTGTTAAATGGCATAATTTCTTGTAATCTAGTCTGTTTATTTGTAGCCAGTGGTAATCACAATACTTGCCTTTATCTTACGTCTACATGTACTAAAACCAAGATAAGTAGTGTTCATAAATAAAGTTTGTCAAACTGCTAAACTTTTACTTTTCACTACATAACATATCAATAACATATGTAGGGCATTGTCTGAAATAAGACTTATAGCTCTACACCGCTTTTGTCAGCTATGGTCAAGGATGAATAACCGAAAAATAATTTAATAACTGTGGATGAAAAGTGTCTTGCAAATGAAATACAGTCGAAACTGACCTAACGGCCACCTGAATTTACCGGTCACCTGCAGACAACGGTCAGTCTGGAATCCCCCCCGACGAAAAACACTATATTACACTTGAATTTAACGGCCACCTGTCCGTAACGACCAACGGCCACTATATTCCACTCCGAAATTCATGTTTGACCTGAAATCAACGGTCATGCGTCAGTCGTCTCGAGTCGCGAACATTAAAAACACAGCACATCATTTGTCCGTCTATTTTGCGGTTAAAGCGTCTGATAGCGGTAATTGCCATTGAATTTATAAAAGCGGCCCGCTGCGAGTAAACAAATAATAAGGTGTTGAGACGGTTTGTTTTCAGGGAGAATTGTGGGGGTATCTTCAAAAGAAAATATGTAATAGTTTGTTACACGTTTAACGTAATTATCGCTAACTAAACGACCGCTAATTAGTACATTGTACTTACAACATTGAGTATCGATTTGAAAATAACATTTTCGGATCATTCTTTAAAAGAGCTTTCTAGCGTACACAACAATTTTAAAAACAATCGGAATAATAAATCACGGAATAACAATGAGTGCTAAGCGCAGGTTTCTCACATTAGAGGAGCGAGTAAAGTGTTTGAAACTGTTTGAATCATGGTAAAAATTCGCGTGTAATAGCCAGTGAGCTCTGCTTTTTGTGTGATGTTTGCGTACGAATACATTTTAACAAACTTTTTGCGTCTTTTCTTTGAATTAGAACGGTACAATTACACCGTACTATCGGTATTATTCAATGTACACACGTAAGTTATGTCTGTTATTATGCTTAGTTAACGGCAATGAGCGTTTGTTTAACACTGTATGCAAACGACTGGGTGGGGTAACGACGTAGCATTACTACCAACTGATTAACCATCTAAAAATTGTGATCGGAATTCAACGGTCACCTATGTACAACGGTCACTTTGGTCATTTCCATTGACTGACCGCTATTTTCAGGTTTGACTGTACTTCAATATGATGACATTGAATTTTTTTGTGTATCCTAAATTGCAATCAATTTGCTTTTATCGATCTCCTAAAGAATTGCCTTCAAACATTTGCATTCTTAGCCGTTGTTTTAAAATACCAGAAGTAAAGATGAAACTAGTACTGTCTGATGTATTATTCTCATAACATAATTCAGCATTTGAACAAATTGAAGTCATTAGGCCACTGGGATGATGGGATGTTGCAACAACTTGAACAGTGCACAATTTCACGATTTATTGTGGTAATTTATAGCAGGGAAGTACACTTTATTTAAAAAAACTAATTTAGTCTCCCTGTTGAAAATGTCATGAAGTCTAGACATACTTGTGGGTAACTTTCTATTTAAATTGGACGCACTTTTAGCTATTTTGAAGACTTTCTCTGATCAAATTGTTCTTGGTGTTACACACAAATACAATACATGTGTGAAATGCGTGTCTTTTCTTCACACAAATACAATACATGTTTGAAATGCGTGTCTTTTGTTAACAAATACTTTCAAGTTTATATTAAAAATCACTCAACAAATGGGCTATTACGGCCCTAAAGCCTACTCTGAATAAATTTGACTCCTCAAGTGATAACAAGGTTTATAAAGATTGACCTGTTGACCTAGTTTTTGGATGCACAATGACCAAAGTATATTATGTGTTTCTTAAAGCCGGACTGCACGATTTGTATATGTGTTAAATTGTAATATATTGATAAAAATATGCCACAATAACACAAAATGGGCAAGAAAAATTATACACTGAAGACGAATTCCATAAAATGCAGCAAAGACAAGTGCCCCGAGCCGATTGTAATGAAGACATTTCGTACATATTTTCCTACAAGAACCGAAGATTTCGTCTTTATTAGGATCGGAGTTAGTGTTCGTGTGTCATATGAATAGATATTGTTGCAGGAAATTAAAATGATACGTAAAACTAAATTTAGATTCACATTGTACATGCATGATACAGTGTATACATGCTGGCGAATTCAACTGTACAGACATTTTCGATTTCAGAATTGAATATCTTGCTTATTTTGCATTTTTTGAACACATGTTCTTCTTAACTTTTATTTTAATTGATATTGAAATATATGTTTAATAAGTTTTTTAGACATTTTTTATAAATTCATAAATATTTGACAAAATTGTGCAATCACGCTTTAAGGTAAAGGACTTGCTTAAGTGCCTTGTAACTTTGAGAACAATTTAAACAAGCAAAATTAATGGTAATACAATATATTGATCAATTAACATTCATTAAAGATGTGTCATACACTTGAACAATTTTCACTAATGAATAAAAATATTTTTCATTTTCTTTTATTTATCAATATTAATGAGGCATAAATTAAAAAAGAGAAAATATGCCATGTCTTATCAACGTCTATATTTGCGTGAAAATATGGACTCTGGATATATTTCTTCAATTTCAAACACAATTAGACAATAGATTTTGAACAAGTATTCCTGTATTGAAATAATCAAGAGTTACAACATTTGAACTTATCCTGGTGTTTATGTTTTTTCCACAGTATGTTTATTGTCTATATCATGAAATCAAATAACATTGGCAAAGGCTCTCAAAAACAGATGTTATTTACCAAGGCACTGCTTACATGTATCTGATTGAAATTCAGTAATGACAAGACACGATTTTGTGTGTTTTTAAGATCAAAACAATATTTATGAATTCCGAATGAAGTCAAGTCAGTCAGCGAGTTAATACTAAAGTTTGATAATTCCAGATATCGGATTACCCAATCCCAACTTTGATGGAACTTGGAAATCATTTAATCAGTACCATCACATTTGGGATGAGCCATCACTTAGGACTAAATTTAGTTAACACAAGTACATGATTTCTAACCAGATTTTGAATCATCATCACTCCAGATAATGAGATATTACACGTATTTTGATTGGTTCCATCAAGGTTGGCATCAGTATTCAGGTCTTTCCCCACAATTGTGTTAACGCACATTGGAAATGACCTGCAGTTTGCAAGTGTTATTTTTTTTATTTATTTATGTATTCTTTATTCAGAGGTAAAACCAGCACAGAAAGATACAATTTGAAATTGGAGGCACAAATCCCTTAACCACTTAGATACATATTTTGATGCATTTGTAGTCCATTAGAAAGTTAAATTAAATTTTAAGACCTTTCTTACGAGATTAACATTTCAAAGGCTTCATCTCCAACCCTTAGATACTGATGAGCAGCAAACAGCATACAAACTGAACACACTGCAAGTTACTTGCAGCCTGTTCTGGTTTTATGCTGTTTACACATAACTATTTTCACTTTGCTGAGTGGGAAAGGGTGAAAGTATGCTCTAAATAAAAACATCAAAGTATCATTAATCCTTGGGATCAGCAACATTTCTGATACCACACAGGTACCGGTGCTAGATGAGAATCAATTCTATGAAGTAAAAGTCAAGCAATAACCAACTGGTGTCAGAATAAGAATTATTCCATTTATTACATATCACTTCAAAGTTACATGTACACTAAAGTTGTGTGAAGCCATTACTTATCACAGTAATCAGTTCAAATTGAACTCATCCTACTTCCATCTTGTCTTAGAATCAACATCATTACATATATAATTGGATATCATTTGAAACAGTTTCAACATTATTAATATCACTGTTGTGGGGTGTTCTGCACAAAGTTGACAGAGTATCCCCCTGTGTTTGGGTCTTGGTTAAGCTGGAAATTGTTGGTGGACAGTCCAAACGGTCGTAGAACCATGTTCCCCAGTTCCTTGAGCTTTCCTACAATGATTAGAATATCATTTTTTTAAACAAACAAGCGATGTGTTTGTGAAACACTATGTCCCCATATATTTGACCTTTGACCTAGAAGGATGACCTTGACCTTTCACCACTCAAAATGTGCAGCTCCATGAGATACACATGCATGCCAAATATCAAGTTGCTATCTTCAATATTGCAAAAGTGTACATTAAAATTAGCCATTTTTACCCATATATTTGACTTTTGACCTTGAAGGATTATCATGACCTTGACCATTCACCACTCAAAATGTGCAGCTCCATGAGATACACATGCATGCCAAATATTAAGTTGCTATCTTCAATATTGCAAAAGTTATGGCAAATGTTAAAGTTTGCACAAACAAACACACCAACAGACAGGGCAAAAACAATTTGTCCCCCACTATAGTGGTGGGGGACATAAAAATGTGAAATATCCAGAGCAAAAAGCCTTCTTGTTTGTTGTTTTCCTACTATTTATCTCCCTGTTGCTTAGTCAGAAATAATGTTATTGTCGTACAACTTTTGCCCTTAAATATAATTTCAAATGGCAGATGGAAAATGATTGCCTGACCATTCTGACCACATCAAACCAATTTATTGCACCAAAAGTGATAGAGGCATTAATACATACACATTCTGTATCGATCTGTCAAGAAAGTAAAGGTTAAAGGTGAGGTTTATAGTCTGCTTCGATAACGTATTCATCTTCAGCCAACTTTGAAGTCAAGAAAGTAGTGTGAAACAATTAATATTTGTTTGCATTAACTGTTGTGGTTTTTCTTAAATGACCATTTCATGGCCACAAACATTCTTTTTTTTATAATTAACAAAGCCTTGCACATGACCACATGTTACAGTTAAAAACAGGGGGCTGCACTTCAGAAAGTGTACCTGTCAATTAAGCAAAAGGGTCTGACTACAAAGGGTGAATTACATTAAATAGCTAACTTACTTCTAATTAACAGACTATAAATCTCAAACCAACAAAGCCATTTACCAACTGGTGGACATGATCACTAAGTACCAATTAAGGAAAGCGCAAACGTGTTTACATTGAGTATGCTACACAGCTCTGAATCATCACTTAATGTTGAATTTTGAAAAAAAAGTACTTCTTAGCACGTAAATAGTTGCAAGGCTAATGGAAAAATATACCATATAATCTATCAAACTTATATAGACTATAAATCTCAAACCAACAAAGCCATTTACCAACTGGTGGACATGATCACTAAGTACCAATTAAGGAAAGCGCAAACGTGTTTACATTGAGTATGCTACACAGCTCTGAATCATCACTTAATGTTGAATTTTGAAAAAAAAGTACTTCTTAGCACGTAAATAGTTGCAAGGCTAATGGAAAAATATACCATATAATCTATCAAACTTATAGTTACCAATCATTTCAGTTTTGAGCTTTTCATTCCTCTCCTTGATTTGATCTGGTAGTCTCTGAAAAGATAAACACATTACAGGTAATTAATCTTACTGCAATCCAAAATTGCACAGAGCTGTACCGCCCAGACAAGCTTAAACAGCAGGCCACAGCACCCAGCTCTACCAAGGTCCCACCTCAACATGCACTCTTTAAAATTATCATTTCACATCAATAATGATTATACAGCACCTTTTCCTGAAATTTCAATAAATTGACTAGATTTTCAAAGTCAAACTAGTTTTATGTATTATTGGAACACAATTTAAACAAGAGGGCCTGGAAGGCCAAAGTCGCTCACCCATTAGAACAAATGTTCTGACCAAGTTTCATGCAGAGTGAACTATAAATGTAACTAACAAGGTTTTACTATAGCCATATTAGGATGAAGTCCCTAAAGGCTATGTTTTTCAACAGACAAGAACTATTTTTGAACTAATCCATGATAGCATTAACACAAATGTTCTGACCACGTGTTATGAAAATTGGACAATAAATGTGACTTTTAGAGTGTTAACAAGTTTTTACTTGAGCCCTATTAGGAAAAATGCCCCGCCCCCTGGTGGCCATCTTTTTCAACCAACCAGAACTATTTTGAAACTTGTCCAAGACATCATTGGGAAAATCTTCTAACCAAGTTTCATTAAGATCAGACAATAAAAGTGGCCTCTAGAGTGTTAACAAGGTTTGACTAAAGTAATATATAGCCATATAAGGAAAAATGCCCGACCCATTGAGGCCAGATTTAAAAACAAAAGGCGATCACAAAAGCTCATCATGAGCACGTTGTGCTCAGTTGAGCTAAGAAAGGGGAACAATATTCCAACTCGTTCAAGATATCATTAGAACAAAAATTCTGACCAAGTTTCATAAGATTTGACAATAAATGTGACTTTTAGAGTGTTATCAAGTTTATTCTATAGCCATATGAGGAAAAATGTGACCACCCTGGCAGCCATGTTTTTCAACCAACCAAAACCATTTTCGAACTTGTACAAGATATTATTGAGACAAATCTTCTGACAAAGTTTCATGATGATGAGACAATAAATGCGGCCTCTAGAGTGTTAACAAGGTTTTACTATAGCCATATGTAGCCATATAAGGCAAAATGCCCCACCCCCGTCGACCATGTTTTTGAACAGACCAGAATCATTTTGGAACTTAATCAATATTTCATTGGGACCAATGTTCTGTCCAAGCTTCATGAAGATCGGACCATAAAATTGGCCTCTAGAGTGTTAATGTGTTTTTACTATAGTCATATAAGGAAAAATGCACCTCCAAATGGCAGCCATGTTTTTCAACCAACTGGAACCATTTTTTAACTTGTCATAGATATCATTGGGACAACTCTTGTGACCAAGTTCCATGAAGATTGGACTTAAAGTGTGACTTCTAGAGTGTTATCAAAATTTTTACTATAGCCATATAAAGAAAATTGATCCGCCACCTGGCAGCCATGTTTTTCAACGATCTGGAACCATTTTCAAACTCAGCCTAGCTATCATAAGAACAAATGTTATGACCAAGTTTCAAGAAGAAAGGACTAGAAATGTGACTCATAGAGTGTTAATAAGGTTTTACTATAGCAATATTAGGAAAACTGCCCTGCCCCTTGGGCGCAATATATTCAACGGACCTGAACCATTTTCAAACTCAACTTAGCTATCATTAAGACAAATGTTATGACCAAGTTTCTTGAAGATTTTACTAAAAATACGACTTCTAGAGTGCAAATAAGGTTTTACTATAATAATAAGGAAAACTGCCTGCCCCCTGGTTGCCGGCCGCTGGCGGCCATGTTTTTCAACGAACTGGAACCACTTAAGATACCAGCCAAGAAATTATAAGAACAAAAGTTCTGACCAAGTTTCATAAAGATTGGACTTAAAATAAGACTTCTAGAGTGTTAACAAAGTTTTACTGTAGCCATATAAGAAAAACTGCACCGCCCCATAGCGGCTTTGTTTTTCAACTGACCGGATCCCAGCTGGGTATTATTGGGACAAATGTTCTGACAAAGTTTGATGAAAATTGGACAATAAAAGTGATGTCTAGAGTGTTAACAAGCTTTTTCTTAAATTTGGCCTAGTAACCTAGTTTTTAACCTCAAGTGACCCAGTTTGGAACTCAACCAAGATATCATTGGGACAAAACATCTGACCAAGTTTCATGAAGATCAGTCAATAAATGTCGCATCTAGAGTGTTAACAAGGCAAAATGTTGATGATGGACAAATGGTGATCCCAAAAGCTCACCATGAGAACGTTGAGGTGAGCTAAAAAAAAATGCAATGAATAACTCTTTACGATCCATAGTGATTTGCATAAATATTCACTATGTAAATGCTGATTTTCTTCTGATGAAGTGCCAGCTATGGCAGTGTACTGAAGCTACTTTAATCATACTTACTTAATTGTTATTTCATCAGCTTATAGGTGTTCGTTTTTTATACATTTTTTACCCTAATAAAATTGATAGACATTTCTACAAAGTAGTTTTTTTTAAATAAAAATGAACACACTGATGCTTAAAAGATCCCTGTTCACAGATTTTAATTATTAATTTTTAAAATTAATTCCATGTTTGGAAATTATACACTAAATGGTGACTCTGTCACAAACACTTTCTTAGCATAACAAAGACTTTTATTATCATCAAGTTCGAATCATAATTATCCCCACACAAAAAGTCAAGCTTCTTCCTCTTCTTTACTTAGTAATATTATTAATTAATTGAATATAATGTAAATGCATTATTTTTTAATCTAGAACATTTGCATTCATAAAAAAATATTAGAACAATCCATTGAAAACAATTCAGATGAAGAGATTGCTCACTAAACAAGCCGCCCGGGCCGAATGCTGCCCTGGATCAAGCTCCAGTATCTTCTGGTAGTCAGCCAGTGCCTCGTCCAGTTTGTCTAGCTTCTCGTAGATTTCTGCGCGTCGCATGACCGCCTTCAGGTAGTGTGGGTGCAGCTCTATTGCCTTGGTGCAGTCTCGGATACACTCTTCGTACATCTCCTGTCAATATAATAAGAGGCCCATGGGCTCTAGGGCAGTCACCTAAGAAACAAAAGAACTAAAATATATTGACTCAATGTGACTTCTGCATCTAAACAACCTTTTTCTTTAAAATGGACTTGTGACCTAGTTTTTATGATTTATCATATAAAATAACCCAGTTTCAAACTTGGCCCTTACTTCATTTGGCAAAATATTTTGACCAACTTTCATGAAGATTGGACTAAAAATGTTACTTCTAGAATGTTAACAAGGTTTCACTGAAGCCATATAAGGAAAACCTCCCCGCCCCCTTGTTGCCATGTTTTAAACAGACCAGAAACATTTTTAAAGTCAACCCAGATATCATAAGAACAAATTTTCTGACCAAGTTTCAAAAAGATTGAACTTAAACTGTGACTTGTTGAGTGATAACAAGCTTGTTCTTCAATTTGACCTTAACTGGCCCAGTTTCAAACTCAGCCATGATTTAATTCTGATAAATCTTCATAACAAGTTTCATGATGATAAGACAATAACTGTGGAATCTAGAGTATTTATAAGGCACATGCTAACGACGCACAAACTGTAATCACAAAAGCTCACCATGACTAGGATGAGCTCAGGTGAGCTATAAGGTATATTGGTAAAATTAAGTGTTGTAATTTTTATAGCGCACAAAAAACAGATACTGCTGCAGTTTTGGAATCACTCTTAATCAATCAGTTAGCAAAAAAAAACACACACATTTCTTCAACTCACAAAGCTGGTTACAATAATTCATTTATTTGTTTGACTATTTATATTACTCTGTGTGCAGCCCTAGATGAAACCTTTGTACTACATCTCCTCTGAAGGAAGGGAGGGCAAAAATGGGCAAAACTAACATTGCTAGCTTTATCATTCATACAAAAATCTTTAAAATAGTTTTGGTGCAGTCTTGGCTACACATTATTTAAATAAAAAATAAAAAAGCAAAATTACAGTTTGTTTCAAAGTTAAGAAATAAATAAGTGTACAGGGAGTCAATATCTTTTACTATACGTGCATTCTCAAATGCACCTTACATGCATTTCTTGCGAACACTAACAAAGTAAAACTCTGCTGTCAGATTGGTTTTTAATTTATAACACTAGAAGCAATTATACATATTACATTGCACTTTGTGCATCAAGGATATAGTAAGTTTTTAATTGCTATCTTCAATAGTGAAAAGTTATGGCCAATGTTAAAGTTTTTTTCGGACGGACGGACAGACTGACATACACACATACACACATACTGACATACTGACTGACGGACAGTTCAACTGCTTTATGCCACCCTCACTGGGGGCTGACGAGGTCAAAGCGTAGTCCGTTTCGCTACGACTTCGAGTATATGTTTTACTACGAAAACATTGTTTAAATACACATGACATCGAGAACGGATAAGTCGAAAATTGTGTTTAAAACATGTAAGATTATGATTTTGTAATAACAAAACTCTGAATTTAAGCACAATGTCATTTCATAGGTCTGTTACATCAAATTATAATCCAAGATGTGTCTGGTTTATGCGGTTAAACATGAAATAGACCGCTGATTTATCAAACCGAAGTCAAGTTTCACTTTAAAAAAATGCAATTAAGGTTTACAACTGTGTTTAATTGACACAATTTTACAATTTCCATATTGATCTATGTATTGTTAAGCCACTGGGGTGTTTAGAAATGTGTAGGGTGACCCAGTTATCAGAAATAAAGGCTACATATTATTATAAGGCATGATCATGTCTCTGACAGCATACGTATATGCCTCGCTACGACAACGCTTTAGCGTGCATGCGTTTCTCACAGAAGACGTATTGGTTATCTCTCAAAGGCAAAATAAAGAAGAAAAAAAATTAATACAGAGTCATGGAGTGGCTGGATGTTTCCTTTGAGACAGAGGTAGTAACAACGGCACAACATGATCCGAAGCGCACAGTCGACATGGTAATGCACATTATTATGATATAATTACATTCACGACTAGGCCAAAGGAAACGATTAAAATCGAAAATCCATACATAAGATGACAGTTGAGAGTCGAGAACCTAATGTCGTCGGTCTCAATAAAAATGACGCATCTTCACCTTTTGACAATCCCTTATACGTTCATTTTGATAGAGACCGACGATAGGTTTTCAGCATACGGTACTCTTTATCAAATGACATTCGATTCTCGTTATTCCCAACTCGCTTATCTCGAAACTCTGCTTATGTCAAAGTAAATCCCATGTTCCAACTTCGATCATTATTTATCTCATACGGATTTTGATTTTTACATTGTATATATCAAAGCGATTTTCTTGAAAATCGGTAATCGTCAACTAATTTTGAGGTGAATTTCATGTTCGTATACATGATTGTACCTGTAAAATCCACACCTGTAACAGCCGTAAGGTGTGGAAAGTAGGACCCCAATGGCACAAATCCGCAATTGCATAATCAATATATTGTTGTAAATTGTGGCAGTGGGTTTCTGTCACAGGTTATTGTTAACTGCGTACATGACGGCCGGTAAATTTACTTCGTGTTACAATGCGGTTAAGGCCCAGTCTCACTATGATGCCGGCGGAGCCCCAGTGCGTGATCAGGCATCTACCGGGATGAACCGGGGCCCTACCGGGATGAACCGGTTAGTGCTGCAACAATACGCCAAAAACCGTATTGCAATATATTGTCAGTTCAAAAACCCGTATTGCAATATATCGCAATATATTGCTAACTTGTACCAAAATTATAACTTGCCAATTACCCAATAATCCCAAAAATTCCAATTTTAAAGCAAATTCTGGTAAATATTTACTATAAATGTGCTCAAGAATAATAAGAAACACAAACATTTGCAAATTTTCTTAAGTATCAAATACATTTTTGCAATTGTAACTATTTAAAGATGTGATGAAATAACGTCCAACCGGGGCGTTTTTCCCACTGAACACGCGTAATTCAGCTGACGTGATGTTCCCGTTTTTATACAACACAAAATACACCCATACTTTCCATGCGACGTTCTACATGTCTGTATAATTTTCGCGGCGCTTTTTATTGAAACAAAGGATAAAGCACTTTTTATTTGACGCTATAATTTTTTATTGTCGCGTTAGCATTCAAATTTGGAAGCGTGTTTCCGAAATTCGGATTACAAATAATGCTCAAATCAGAATCGAACGAAACATTTACAGCTGTGCGCAATTAATTCAACGATAATCTGTTCAAAAGCATCGAATGAATGCTCCCATGTAACAACACTACTCCGTATAATACACTTTAGAATGCTTTTTTTACGTAAAAAATAATTTACACTGCTTTGTTTTGTTTACCTTTTTATCATTATTTCGGATGGCTTTTCTGGACGAAATGTGAATGAATTTTTGTAAAATTTTCGTACCGGTATGATGAAAATCATATCGCAATACAATATGCGGATTGCGTATTGCGATATATACCGATATACCGGTATATTGTTGCAGCCCTAGAACCGGTGCTCCACCGGGATAAACCGTGGACGACCGGGGACAACCGGTGCTCCACCGGGAAAGTATTAAAATGTTTAATACCTCCGGGATGAACCGGGAGTCACCGAGTAGGACCGGCAACGACCTGCGTGGCACCTGGAACAACCGGGACTGTACCGGGAACAACCGGGACGGCACCTTAGCTCCACCGGGGCCCAAAACCACCCCGGCAGAGCTACGGCAACGCCCCGGTGAATGCCGGCAGAGTCCCTTTATAGCTACGTTACATAAGTAAACCGGTGCTCTGACGGTACCGTCCCGGTTGTTCCCGATGCAGTCCCGGTTGTTTCCAGTGCCAAGCCGGTTATTGCCGGTCCTTCCCGGTAACTCCTGGTTCATCCCGGAGGTATAAAACATTTGAATACTTTCCCGGTGGAGCCCCGGTTGTCCCCGGTTAAACCGGGGCGTTGCCGCAGCTCTGCCGGGGTCTGATGCCGGTATAACCCCGGTGAGTGCCGGCGTAGTGACGGTATACCGGGGCTCTGCCGGGACTCTGCAGGCTTTCACCGGGTTCAACCTTTTCGTTTGGATGTTCATGCGCACAGTGAAGCACGGCATCTTTTGCACTCGGAAATGGCAGTCTGCAGTTACTGAAAACTGCATGTGATATGTCCAGAAATGGATACAGAAACTTCATTGAGCAACCTATACATTATATTTGTACTTCGTTGCGCAACCAATACATACTCTGTGCGAAACCTTTACATAAAACGACTTGTAATTTCCTTCGAAACAAAGAATTTGCATAATTAAAATATATGTTCGTAACCTGTTTTGTACTTTAAAATGTGTAATGTACACTGAATCAAAGTAAAATGTAGTTTTATTTAATTTAAGTTACCGTAATAGGCTATTTTAACAGAATAACCACCTTATGCATTGCTTCAAATCAAAATATTTCGATTTTAGCTCAAAATAAACTTAAAGGTTGCAACTACGCGCATTTGTTATTAGTTTGTTATTGAAAATAAGTACCTACCATTACTGGATGTTCCGTTCTCTAATCCATAAACACCAGAAAATATGGAACTCGCCTGATTAAGTAGTGTATTTACACCATGTTTTCGTAGTAAAACATATACCCGACGTCGTAGCGAAACGGACTACGCTTTGACCTCGTCAGCCCCCAGTGACCCTACCGGGGGCATAAAAATGTTACATAAAACAAAGTCAAATACCAGTCACATTTTGCAGGCAGCCTTGTTTGAATACAATGTAGCACTGTCCATAACAATTACTTACTAAACAAGAAACCGTCGGAGACGGGTGATGCCCTCCAAAGGTTTTTTTTGTCACAATATTGCACTATATATTCAGATAAAAGGAAACGTCTTGAGGGCACAGTAGTTGGGGGACAAGAATTTTTTTATAGAAAATTTCAAAGGGCCATAACTCTGTGAAAAATCATCCGACCAGAACCCACTGATAATATGCACATCTCCTCTTGGTAGTGAAGCTGCCTATAAAGTTTCATTGATTTCCGGTCATTAGTTGCTGAGAAATAGACCGGACAAAAATTGTGCACGGACGGACAGACAGACGCACACACGGACAGACAAAGCGGCAACTATATGCTCCCCCAAAAATAAATTTTGGGGGAGCATAAAAATGTTGCATCAGTCAAATACCAGTCTCATTTTGCAGGCAGCCTTGTTTGCATACAATATAGCACTGTCTATAACAATTTCTTGAAAACTGAAAAATGTTGCATAAGTCAAATACCAGTCTCATTTTGCAGGCTGCATTGTTGGAATACAATATAGCACTGTTCATAACAATTACTTACTAAAAAATGTTGCATCAGTCAAATACCAGTCTCATTTTGCAGGCAGTCTTGATGGAATATAATAATTATAGCACTGTCTATAACAATTTCTTTAAAACTGAAAAATATTGCACAAGTCAAATACCAGTCTCATTTTGCAGGCAGCATTGTTTAAATACAATATAGCACTGTCCATAACAATTACTTACAAAAAAATGTTGCATAAGTCAAATACCAGTCTCATTTTGCAGGCAGCCTTATTTGAATAAAATATAGCACACTGTCCATAACAATAACTTACTGTTAAATGTTGCAAAAGTAAAACAAAAAGCCAATCTCATTTTGCAGGCTGCCTTGTTTGTTTACAATATAGCACTGGCCATAACAATAACTTACTGAACAAGAGATGTGTTTGTTAGAAACACAATGCCCCCTATTGCGCCGCTTTGAAATACAACAATATCAGTGAAACTGATGGATGCTAACCGATGATGAGCTTTGTCAATCTATGTGTTTATAACTACCTAAAAAAATATATTATTAGCCTCGGTGACCTTGACCTCAGTGACCTCAAACCTCATCAAAAGGTAGAGGTCCATGCAAGGTACCTACATGCCAAATATGAAAGAGATCGGTAAAGAATTGAAGGTGCTATGAGAAGCTGTAACAAAAGTGTGACGGAAAAATCTATTATTAGCCTCAGTGACCTTGACCCCAGTGACCTCAAACCTCATCAAAAGGTAGAGGTCCATGCAAGGTACGTACATGTACATGGCTTATATAAAAGAGATCGTTAAAGTATTGAAGGTGCTATGAGAAACTGTAACAAAAGTGTGACAGAAAAATATATTATTAGCCTCAGTGACCTTGACCTTGACCCCAGTGACCTCAAACCTCATCAAAAGGTAGAGGTCCATGCAAGGTACCTACATGGCAAATATGAAAGAGATCTGTAAAGAATTAAAGGTGCTATGAGAAACTGTAACAAAAGTGTGACGGAAAAATCTATTATTAGCCTCGGTGACCTTGACCTTGACCCCAGTCACCTCAGAAACTGTAACAAAAGTGTGACGGAAGAAAGGAAGGAAGGAAGTAAGGAACTACAAACTGGCAACTACTAGTATATGCTCCACCGAAAATATTTCGGGGAGCATAAAAATGGCAGGTTTAGAAATTATCTCCCTTTTAAAGCTTATTACTTTCTTTGGATTGTATTTTTTTAACTTTTGACCTTGAAGAATGACCTTGACCATTCACCACTCAAAATGTGCAGCTTCATGAGATACACATGAATGCCAAATATCAAGTTGCTATCTTCAATATTCAAAACCTTTAATCCAAACTTTAACGAGGGGTAAAGTTTTAGGAAAGAAAAATACAATGATATTTGAACTTTGACCTTGAAGGATGACCTTATCCATGAGATACACATGCATGCCAAATATAAATTTGCTATATTCAATATTGCAAAAGTTATCAAACTTGAACCAAGGTTAAAGTTTTGGGACAGAATGACAGACAGGCCAAAAACCATACACCCCCTCTTCTTCGAAGAAGAGGGCATAAAAATGTTGCATAAGTTAAATACCAGTCTCATTTTGCAGGCTGCCTTGTTTGAATACAATATGGCCCGGTCCCGGGCAAACTTCAGTGGACAGGCCCTCAATGCCCTGGAATAGGCGATAATGGCCGACTTGTAGCTTCCTGTACGGAATAACTCATTGCCTTCTTCCTTCAAGGCTGCCACACTTTCTCTCTTCTCCTGAAATTAGGCCAGGAGGGATATATTTAATCCAGTCCCCCATAAGAAGCAAAGTAAAAATGGCTTTTGCAACAGCATAAAACCAGAACAGCCTGCGAGTAACTTGCAGTCTGTTCAGGTTTTATGCTGTTTGCTGCTCATCAGTATCTAAGGGTTGGAAACGAAGCCTTTAAAACTTGAATTTAGTAACAAAGGTATTAAATAAAACTTCCTACGGGAGTACAAATATGTCAAAATATGTATCTAAGTGGGAAACCTTGCCTCTCAGATACGCACTTTGATGCGTTAGTACTGCCTTAGAAAATCAAATTCAATTTCAGACCTTTCTAGATTTCATCTTGATTAAAGTTTGAAAGTACATGTATTCCTTTCCAACATTTAGATACTGTTGAGAAAAAACAGCAGAAGACCTGATCAAACAGCGAGTTACTCGCAAGCTGTTTCGGTTTAATGCTGGTTGCATATGGAAATATACATTTTGCCTCAGAGCGGGAAAGATATTAAGTGTAAAAGTTTTAACTTTCTGGTATCAGAGTTTTCTCCCAATATCTGGTTGTTTGAATGTGAATCATCAGTAGAACTTATGTTTACACTATAAATAGATGTAAATGATGCAATCATCTGTATTTTACTTCATGTTTACAAACTAAAAAAATATCAGAAAAATCAGACCAGCATTTATGCATTTAAGGGGCCTTTACACGTTTCGGTAAATTGACAAAATTAAAAAATAATAATAAAGATTTGCAAATTTTCGTTGTTGTTCTGATATTTGTGAGGAAACAGTAATACTGAACATTCACCATTCCTAAAATGTCCATCTAAAATGTGCATCATTTGACAATTTAAAAACCTAAAAATTATTAAGCGTTGCAACTTGAAACGATTGAATAATTTAAGAGTTTTGTTGTTGTTGTTATATTTTGTGATACTATGAAAATTGCTTACTGTTTATATAGTATAAAATTCATGACTCATTATATGAGTGTGGATGGCTGAGTGGTCTAAGCGATAGACTATTACTCCAGGGGTTAGTGGTTCAAGCCCAATTGAGGATCACTTTTTTTCTTCTTTTAATTTTATACTTGTTTTTTACTGGTCTGTTTTAGATCCAAAGTTTACATTTATCAATATAAAGCATTTAATGACAAACTTTAAATACATGCCAAAATCTGTGGAAAGGACCCTTTAAAGGGGCCTTTTCACAGATTTTGGCATATTTTGAAGTTTGTCATTAAATGCTTTATATTGATAAATGTAAACATTGGATCTTAAAAGCTCCAATATAAAATCAAAAATAAAATTAAAAAAAGGAAAAAAAGTAGCCGGTACCAGGGCTCCAACCAGTGACCCCCAGAGTCCTGGAGTTTGTCTGAAGTAAAAACGCTTTAGCCCTCTCGGCTATCCCGCCGGGTATACACAGTTTAAGTATTTTATACTTCATATAAGCAATCTTCGTAGTTTCGTAAATTTATAGGACATAAACAGAACTATCCAAATTATTCAATCGTTTCGCATTGCAACGCTTGATAATTTTTAGGTTTTCAAATCGTCAAAAGATACATATAATGGCTATATTGAACTATGGTAAATGTTCAGTAATACTGTTTCCTCACAAATATCCTAACTAAAACGAAAATTTGCTAATCTGAAACAACTTTTTTCAATTTTGTCAATTTACCAAACCGTGAAAAGATCCCTTTAACTCATTTGGCAGTGAATGAGGGAACTTCAGCTTTGGCATAAACGTCATAGTAATTTTCTTCATTTTGATATTTAAAAGAAAATCAGCAAAATCAGACCAAATGTATGCATTTACTCAGTTGGCAGTGAATAAGGGCACTTCAGCTTTGTCATAAACATCATAAATACCTTTAACATGCCTTGTTGAAAAAGAAATTACTTGTTGTGGATCGATGAAAAATGTGCCAAAAGAGAGACAGCTATCCACCCCCGTTCATCCCTTTCTGTGGGGGTTTATTATAACAATATAATAGGCTATTGAGGGGTATAGTAAATATTGGACCCTGAGTAAAGTGACAATTTACAAGGCCGAAGGCTGGGGTGGACATGGACGTTGCTCTTTGAGCTAGTTATATTTACTTTACTCCGAAAAATGTCTAATTTAGTTAAACCGAAAAAAAATGTTACATTTAAAAAAAAAAACATGTAAAAATGCAGATTTTATATGAACAGCAAGTGACTTGTAATAAACGTTTTAATATGTGCTGACTGATTACTCGTATCAACAGAAGTTTTGTAAAACCTTTTATAGCATCATTATCATTTGTGCGACATAAATTTACCTTGCTCTCTTGGATTGACAGGTCCACAAATTTAATGCAAACACAATTGGATAATGAATAGCATTAATTCTTTTTTTTCCAAAGTAAAAAATCCATTAATTTAAGTGTCCACCTAAAAGTCATTTTTTGAGAAACCACAAAATTTCAAGGCGACAAATATCAATGATTTTACAGTAAATAAAACTCCAGTGACCTCCTTCTGTTCGTCTGACAGTTCATTCTCCATGTCCCTGAGATGCAGTTGGTCCAGATTTAGCTCCTCCCCTTCCTCGGCTGACTCATACTCCTGGTCCGACCCCTCGCTGGCCACATCTGCTGGGAAAACTTGAACATGAGTAGCGCTTTGGGAAAGGGTTTAATGCATGTGCGTAAAGTGTACTCCCTGATTAGCCTGTGAAGTAAGCAATACAGTATTACCTGGATTTTCATTTAAAAGAACAAGATGTGTTTGTGAAACACAATGTCCCCCTATATATGACCTTGACCTTGTGAAGGATGACCTTGACCTTGTGAAGGATGACCTTGACCTTTCACCACTCAAAATGTGCAGCTCCATGAGATACACATGCATGCCAAATATCAAGTTGCTATCTTCAATATTGCAAAAGTATTCATAAAATAAGCGATTTGGGCCGCGTATATTTGACCTCTGACCTTGAAGGATGACCTTGACCTTTCACCACTCAAAATGTGCAGCTCCATGAGATACACATGCATGCCAAATATCAAGTTGCTATCTTCAATATTGCAAAAGTATTTATAAAATGAGCGATTTGGGCCACATATATTTGACCTCTGACCTTGAAGGATGACCTTGACCTTGACCTTTCAACACTCAAAATGTGCAGCTCCATAAGATACACATGCATGCCAAATATCAAGTTGCTATCTTCAATATTGCAAAAGTATTCATAAAATAAGCGATTTGGGCCACATATATTTGACCTCCGACCTTGAAGGATGACCTTGACCTTGACCTTTCAACACTCAAAATGTGCAGCTCCATAAGATACACATGCATGCCAAATATCAAGTTGCTATCTTCAATATTGCAAAAGTATTCATAAAATGAGCGATTTTGGTCACATATATTTGACCTCTGACCTTGAAGGATGACCTTGACCTTTCACCACTCAAAATGTGCAGCTTCATAAGATACACATGCATGCCAAATATGAAATTGCTATCTTCAATATAGCAAAAGTTATTGCAAAATGTTAAAGTTGGCGCAAACAGACCAACAGACAGACCAACAGACCAACAGACAGACAGACAGGGCAAAAACAATATGTCCCCCACTACTATAGTGGGGGACATAAAAATACCCTCAAAAAAGCAGACTGCACAGGCTAATCTGGGAAGACAGTGTGTGCACATGTTTAAACCTGGCTCATTTTCAGGAACCGATATTCCTCTCATAAGATATTCTTTATTTTCTGAATACTGGTATCATATTTTTTGCTATTTTTAGTTTATTACCATTTAAAAGTTGATGAATTTCACTCGCACATCTGAAAATTTGTCTGCAATGTTACATTAGTTTTATTCTCAATACATATTTGCTATTGTAACAACTTGAAAATTGAACAAAATTGACACAAAAGCAAACTCTAAAATAAAATAAACTGCTGGGAGTGAAAATGTTGCACATACTGTGTATGTGCAAGAACTTATATTATCTCACACCTACCTTCTTCAGTGGCTTCTTCTATATGTTTTTCTTCAGAGTTACCATCCATACCCTCGTTTTCATGGCCACTGCCCTTTACAGTTTTGTCAGTTTTAGCGCTATCTCCACTGCTAGCCTCAGTGTTTTCACTTGAATCATCTATATGTAATGTAACCACTTTGTCTTTTTCATTGCACTTATCCCTATTCACCTCAGTCAAATTACCCATTTCTTTTTCTGTACAATTATAAGGCTGCTTATCATTTTCTGCAGTCTCAACATTTCCTAACTTGTGCAATGTTGAAACATCATGTTGTGTTGTATCAAATAATGCATTACTATCAATGGAATCTTCAACAGCCATACAAAAAGACTGAATTTCATTTGCAGTTTTTGTACAATCTTCCATTAAACTAGGATCAGCATTTAAACGCAGATGCAGGGGAACATAGCCGGCACCTTGATTCGGCCACTTGTCTCCATTTTCATTGTTCTCCATTCCTTAATAAAAATAATTTATGTTCAAATTATCAGCTGAAAAAAGAAAGTGTACATGTACTTAATTTAGAACAAGTTAACAAGTTATAAAACATTTTCCAGACAGTATTACTTTTAGGATGTTTTAAAATATAATTCTTAACTACTTATCAAATGTTGTTACCTATTTCAAATAAAAACTTAAACTTTGATTTTTTTTTATTGGTATTTCAAAGAAAGACAGGAAATTATTTGTACAAAATCTACACACACTGGCAGTGTAAAATGCTTGTGACTGTTGTTTGAGGAGTAAAAGGTTTTTTGGTTAATAGCACAGTGGTTGGTACATGCACTTCTCACTTCAATCACAGTTCTTTGAGCATAATGAGTTTGGTAGGTGGTTAAAATACTGGACAGGTGGGCTTTCTCCAGGCACTCTGGTTTCCACACAAGACCACACCAAAAATTGTATAACATTCAGTAAAAAAAAAAAAAATAGCTGGCAATTGCAGCTGAACTTCAAATTTGTCTCAACTTTGGCGAGTCCAGTAAGTAAATTAGGTAGAAATGCTGGGACACACTCCAGGCCTTCACATAATGCAGCCTCTGGCCCGGGCGGAAGGGCATCATAAACTCGAAATACACACAAGTGATGAGTAAAAATAATGTATGCCCAATAAAATCAGATTTCAGAGCCAACACAATGTTTGTTATAATTTTTACTTTTGTAATTATTTAAACTGACAAAATTTGACACAAACCATCTGTTAAATGCTACTTTATTGATGGATGTGTGTTGTAAACATTGTATAAATGAGTATCTATATAGAGTTATAAATGTAACCTGATTCCAAAATGTGAATTCACATAATTACTCAAATATTTGTTAAATATCAATCTTTTACTTATTTGGTGAAATCAACTTTTGCGATCAGGTCATTACACAAGGGTCTCACATGCAAAGTTTTAAACGGTTTCATTAATAAATGTCAGTCAGACCAGTGCCCCTGTCAAACAGGCAGCTAGCATGACAACAGAACACAGCACGGCTTTAGGCGCCAGATCTAGACAGAAGAGGCAGTTTGAAGAACCTTCAGCGCACAACTACCTATGAGCAGAGAGACGGCGTTTCCAACTGACTGGGACTTAGCCTAATTTATAAGAGGCACAAAGAATTTAGAGATAGTTTTTATATGGACTTAATTCTTTGGAACGTCGTATCGGCGAAGGACCAATTACGTGGTGGAAACCAGAATGTTTACATTTTCATCAATTTTCGTAAAATTGCAAAATAATGTTATGAACTCATAAACTTTTAGTTCAGAAGTCCATTTTTACCTCAAATATCGTCGAATTGAAGTTAGAGGGACATAAATTCTTCAGTTAAACTTCTGCTTAAATCGCAATACAATCACTGACCTCTCGCCATGTTATGAAACAGATTTAAATATCAACCAATCAGAAGAGGGCATTACGGTGTAACGTGTACGCGTAATTTTATTTAACATTACCTTTAAAACCGACTTTTACCTAAGTAAAAGATATGCTCATCTTTGTTGATTTAATAAGCATATGTTCAAAACAGATATGGTGCACTTTCTATTTACTCTTCTTAGTTTCATCAACTTTTTATGCATGTCTTTTGCACACCTCTGTCTGTGTTGTAATATGTACTTACATTTTACGTTACAAAGGACAGTATACTGTACGATCTGTATCACTATTATTTATGTACCATATAAAAATAAAAGATGTTATTTATTTCAGAACTTGCAAATTTTCAATTGTCGCTTTAGAAATAAAAACAATGCTCAATTAATCAATAAAAGTATAATAACATCGGTTTATTACATAACGCTCTGCACTCAAAACAGACGAATGCAAACTGTGCTTTCCGCAGGTAATTCTTCACATTTAAACCACATGGTTTACATCGAGGCTGCGTTATCAATAAAAATCTACACAGGGAGCGAATCAAGAGATATCCAAAATTTGAATACTGGTTTGATTTAAATTGCTCAGGCATGCACAATTTAATGTGTCATTACATAATTATTACGGATTATTATCGAGAAATGAATTATCTACACAGGTATGTAAATATTACCGGGTATTGCAATTGGTTGATATTAACTGTCTGGTATCAGGGCTTAAATGTTGCCCACAAAATACTTGCCCAACAATACAAACAAAGAAGGACAACTTTCCACCATTTTTTTGGTTTTTCCCCCGTTGTACGCTCCAAATAGTACCAATATAAAAACTTGCTTAATATTTGATAGCGTCAACCATAGGGGGCTGGAACGGTGTTGGGATAGTATAATAAAGTGTGTTTAGACCGAAAATGTAAAAAAATAAAATAATATAATAATAGTTACAAGGGTTTCAACTCAAAAATTTATATTTTCTGACAGCCATCAATCAGAGTCCAGTTGCATTTCCAAAAAATAATATTCACTTCAACACCGTTATTTCGAAGTCGTCGGAACCGTTAAAAAAACTTCGGATTAACAATAATTCGAAATAAACATTTGACAGACAACTTCTTTGATTCTGTAAGAATAAAACGTTGTTGAATCCACATGGTTCGGTCACACTGTACTTTAAATAATTGTTTTACTTAAAAACGTAAACTAGTCAGATAGCAATAGATATCTTCTTGTAACAAACGGAGGAATAAAACGATTCTTTTTCTTCTTTTTATTTTTCTCTAATTACAGAGCATAATAAAATATCATAAATAGCACATCATACAAGTAAATAAATATGAATACATTTATGGAAATGAATTGACATTTTTTTTAAATAAGACGCGATGTCTCTCTGAACACCGGCGTTAGCAGCACTAAACTGGACGCGTGCAGCATATTTCTCAAATTTGTCAAAGACATTGAAGAACTCACTTCCGCCCGTGTTTTGCTCGCAGAACGTCATTGATGCATGTGGTCACATGTTGATTAGATATCATGTTCATTCTTGTGTTGTTGGCCTCGTCGTCGGCTTTTGACGACATTATAAAATTAACACGCTACGCGCAGACGACAAAGGTGTAATTATCGGCTTTTGATGCACAACGCGCAGACAACATAGGTATGAAATTACGCTCAGTGTTTTGCAGTTTTGACTTCGGATTAAAGATTGATAATAAGTTGCGAATTATAGTGTTGGGACCGACAGAATCTTTTCAAATTAACGATTTCTTCGGTTTAACGAGGTTCGGATTAACAATGAAATTTTACATTGAACAAAGAAGAACCAAAATCTGGACCTGAAAAATACTTCGAAATAAAGGTGACTTCAGATTATCGCTGTTAGAAATAACGGTGTTGAAGTGTAATACAAATCAACAACTTTGGCATGCAGATGTAGCTTAGACATAGCTCTATAAGATAACAACTTTTAGCATAAGGCATTGAAAATCCTATTTTAAAGAACTTCAACACTCAAAAATGGTATCTTTTTTTTACTCGGCTGAGAAGTCGCAACACAGCCAACACCTATATTCACGCTGTAAACATGTGTCTAGAACACATCTGTGGTCATTTCCACGCATGCAATCGATAAATAAACCAATATTTTGTCAGCTTACTATGTTATCATATGCGAAGAATGCAACAGATCTATAATTTCAACTCATTTTCGAAATTTGATTTTACGTTTTGACCGGAAGCGACCAAAACTTGTGACATGACTGAAAGCCTACACAACTTATAATACGTTTGTTCTAATTGGATAATAATTTAAGGTACGGGACGGGTAAGTAATAAGGTATGATGGTGAATGCCGAGCTTTAGTATGTTTTTTAAACATTGACACGTGCTTTTCTATTCCCAGCTCATTACCAAGTATCACCAAAGGTACTTAAATGTGTTGGAGTGTTCGACAATCATTTAAAGAATAAATTATTTAAACCATACTTATACAAGACACATATTTAAACGTTCACAACTGAAACTGACAATGAGCAATAATTTATTAAAAAACCGGATTAGCTAGCCTGTGAATTATTTATTTATTATTTGCATGAAAGTTAGTATAATCCAGTTTTGTGATATCTGGCTTCTCCGATATGATTATTTCCAGACAGGGAACCAGTGCTAACTTTTGCTAGGCTTAGAGTAGTGTTGTTGTGTTTAGTATGTCCACTACAATAGCCAATGAAACGATGTTTCACAAATCATCTCTAGATGATCTTTATGGCTGTATTGATAAACAAAATTTGAAGTCATCACATTTTATGCAAGAAATAATTTAATCTGACACTTTGGACAGGCAGAAATCAAGTTATTTTAATATTTTTGTACTTTTTTACCTATTGCAAAGTTGTACAGTGTGTGCTTATTCATTCTAGACTCATGTTTAGGGCGTGAATGTAGGGCTTTGTCGTGTTGCAACTTCTCAGTCGAGTAAACAAAAATGACAATTTTATAGTGTTTAAGTTCTCAAAAATAAGATTTTCAGTGCCTTGTTCTAAAAGTTGATATTGTTTATTGATAAAGCCATGTCTTAGCTACGTTTACATGATATAGTGGTTAATTTGTATTATTTTTTGGCAATGCAACCGGAATTTGATTGATAGCTGTCACAAAATAGAAATTTTTGAGTCGAAACCATTGTTACTATCGTTATATTAATTTTTTTAGTCATTTTCGGTCTAGATACACTTAATTATACTATCCCAACACCGTAAAAAAAAAGTTGGACTAACTGAGACTGTGAGTGATCGGCAAGACGATTACCATATTAAGAAACAATTACAATTACTTAAACTTACAACAGCTTCCAAACGTGTTTTGATCAATAAAGAAATAATCAAACCGAAACTTAAAAAATGTAACTGTTGATCAATTATGAAATGAGATCATAGTTGTTCGTGAATCTTCTTCACTGTTTTCGATTTAATTAGGTGGTAAACTTAAATCCAAGGGAGGCAACTCAATTTAAATGGTCAGGAGTATACCGGTTTATTTCTGGTGCCATAGTTTACCGATTTTGTTTATTTACAGTAAACATTAATTGCATATCGTCATCAAACAGTCACCAGTATATCGTTTATCTAAGGCCAACAGCCTAAGGCGTTGTTAATAGATTGGGTACATGTGCTTCAAAGTTAAAATTTATTCGAAAAGGCATACCTTCACAGTGTTGTTATATGGGCCCTAATATATTAGGCCCTATTATCGCTTATCTTTAAAAAAAACTTGAACTCTTATACTGTAGGCTAGCGGGTTATGTAACGACTCGCCCCCTTATCGACTCGCCCCATAACGACTCGCCCCATGCTAGCGTAATAAAAAACTTGCATTAACGTTGAGTTTGTTTTCGTTTCATCTTAATAACGTATTTATTCAATGTTCGTTTGTGTGATGTATAATACCAGTGACGTAGATGGTATATATTGTACGACTCTGATAATATGTTTCAACAAGTACAATGTTAAAAGCCCATACACCCTAAAAAAATCAACGAATATTTCGTGTAATATTTCGATAAATAAATTTAACGCATAAAAAACTGATTTGTAATGGGTAAACGTTTTTTACGAAATATTAGTTGATTTTGAGTAATGATGTTACTTTAAATACATGAGTCCATCCGTCTGCCAAAAACAAATTTAACAAATTATTTAAATCTGAACTGAACTGAAAACACATTTGCTTGCTATTCATTCGGAAGTTGTATAATAAAGCCGAGACAGTTATGCACGAACATATGTCAGTTAATACATTGAACTATCAACTATACCAGACAATTAACACGTGTTGTACTAATTAAAGACAGGTTATTTTACCAGGAATATCCACTGGATGCGAGATATAAATGTGTGTAACGGACTGGCCATGCACTTAATTGAACTCCCGTCTTATGGTTTTGTGTAATACATTTCATGGTACAATCTATGTACATGTACTAAAATGTAGTATTAATGATAAATTTTAAGATAACGTTTCGTGAGTACGTAAAAATGCCGCATATTCTTATCGTGACTTCATAATACAGCTTTAGTAACACTCTAGCCACGATACTTATTGATATGTCGTCACTTTAAAGGGGCCTTTTCACGTTTTGGTTAAATGACAAAATTTTAAAAAGTTGTTTCACATTCGAAAATTTTCGTTTTAGTTATGATATTTGGTAGGAAACAGTAATCTTGAACATTTACCAAGCTCTTAAATAGCCTTTAAATGCATCTTTTGACGATTTAAAAACCTGAAAAATATATAGCGTTGCAACGCGAAACGATTGAAAATTTTGGATAGTACTGTTGTTGTCATTATATTTTGTGAAATTACGAGGATTGCTTATATAAAGTATAAAATACTTCCTTCATTGCATGACGACGGATGGTCGAGTGGTCTTAGTGGTTTTCTTTTACTCCAGGATTCCAGGAGTCAGTGGTTCGAGCCCTGCTGAAGGTTACTTTTTTTCTTTTTTTAAATTTTATTCTTGATTTTTTCCTGGAGCTTTTTAGATCCAATGTTAACATTTATCAATATAAAGCGTATAATTACAAACTTCAAAACATGCCAAAATCTGTGAAAAGGCCCCTTTAATGCACTAAGTACTATTTTATTATTATGTTATATTTTGTTTGTAACATACATTGTCATTTTTTATTCCATTACCACTGTGAACTGTCACTTAATATCTTGATTGTATGGAAATTTATCAGAATAATAAGATACAATATATGACTTAAAATTATAGTAACTACAGATTACATGCAGAAATGTTTATTGATAATTTCAATTAAATATATCAACAACAAAGTCGGTAATTAAATGTTTAAAGTTTTATTGGCAATTTCAATTCTATGTATCAACAACAACAAAACCACTCAATAAACAATACAACATCGAAACATAATTATCATTCCAACATGCGAAAAGCATGAATATAGTAAATATGTTTGTAAAATTAAATATAAAATGCATGTATGTGTGATATACTAGCAATACATACTGGTATGCATCAAAAACTAATATTGGTGGGCCATTTTGAAATTGGCCCCACCCAAAGAATGCCATGTTTATATTACAAATTCAGACATAAACAACATGTGTTTGTGAAACACTATGTCACCCCCCCCATACAGTTGACACTAAATTAGCGATTTTGACCCCTATATATGATCTTTGATCTTGAAGGATGACCTTGACCTTTCACAAAATGTGCAGCTCCATGAGATACACATGCATGCCAACTATGAAGTTGCTATCTTCAATATTGCAAAAGTTATGGCAAATGTTAAAGTTCGACACAAACAAACCAGCAGACAGGGCAAAAGGGTGACATTCATTTCATTTTTATTCAGTTATTTATTTCACCCACACACAAACTTTAACAATAGTGTAGTCAGATATCATGTAATCAGGTACCATTCCCAATTTGACCACATTTTTTCCTATTCAATAGTGATTTGTTATATGGGACAATATATACTTATTGTTCAAAATGTACAGAGGATTCAGTTTCCAACAAAAGACACGCAAAGACAGAGGTGACTATAAATGTATACTGCTACCCTTGGAATTTGAATAACAGTGCACTGCTTAAAAGACATTGCACATTTCAGAAAAAAACACACCAAAAAGACATTCCCTGCAAACTGGGTGATCATAAAACCATAAAGTGACAAATTCCTGTAATTTTTTTCTTTGCAAATTTTGTTGCTGTGTACAATAACACAGTACAATTTGTTTCCATAACAAAGTAAGTTATTTTAATAAATAAGTAACCATATCAATCAAACACATGGAAATTCTGTTGATGTATGTTTTTTCTCTTCTTTATATTATTCTCTTTTATATTAGGTATGTAAAATAACAGATTCAGAACTTCAAACAAGATTAACCCATTTATGCCTAGCGTCTAGAAAAAAGGCCTTGGCAAACAGTGTACACCCAGATGAGACGCTGCATGATTTGGCGTCTCATCAGGGTCTGCGCTGTTTCCTTAAAGGAATTTCTGTACAAAATATTCTAAATATAGAAATAAATATACTAGACATCCCTAATTTTGGAAATAAATTGATCCAATTTAGAAGGATGGGAGAGTCCACTAGGCATAAATGGATTAAGTTGAAAACGGTCACAAATGCCCCTCATTCTTCTACAGTTTACTTCTAGAACAAACCATGCACATGTACAAAAAAATAAAGTCATAATTACTACTTGCCTATGCACTCCTACTGGTTTTTAATGAAGAAATAAACACATCTTAACCCTTACAGTGCGGGAACCGAGTTGTGAAGGCCTTTGCAAACAGTTTGGATCCAGATGAGACACCACAGAACGTGGCGTCTCATCTGGATCCAAACTGTTTGCTATTCTGATAGTATTCTTTGAAAAAAATCGAAGAAAACGCTAATTTTAGAAATTCTGCAGACGACATTTTAGCAAACAACAAATTTCCCAGCATGCAAAGGGTTAAGCACAAATTATATGCAACATATTACGTAAATATCTGTAAAGTTCAACATACAAGGATGTGAATAGAACAAATCAAAATATTACTTAAATGTATTAGATCATAGGATGAGAATAAAAAAGAAAACCAATTATCAAAAAAGATTGTAAGAACAAAAATCAGTTGTTAAATCTAAGTTACATCTGATGAAAATACCAAAACAAAAAAGTGCATTGTATTAACATTATTAAAATTTTATATTAACAGAGGTTATGCTGCAATACCCGATGAATGAGACGACATAAGATACATCATAACGACTGGATAAACTTGTTGATCTGGGCCGATTTACAATTAACACCATTCAAATGCATACTTACATTTGTGACTAAACAGATGCTAAGCATACAACACTAGTAGAAAACTTGTGTTACCATCCAGACAAAAAGTTTTCGGACTCCATAAATAAATAATAGAATGTGGATGTTCATTAAGAGTCAATAATAACACAAGGTCAACCAAACCGTGGACATTTTGATTAATCTAAAAGAAACTTTTGGACCGTGCTTTAAGAAAAGGGGGTTTAATGCATGTGCTAAAAGTGTCGTCCCAGATTAGCCTGTGGAGTTGGCACAGGCTAATCGGGGACGAAACTTTCCACCTAAACTTGATTTCTGATAACAAGAGATTTGTTTAAACAAAATCATAAAAACAGAAACTGCGCTGTCCCTGATAAGCCTGTGTGGACTGCACAGGCTAATCTGGGACGACACTTTACACACATGCATTAAACCCCCTTTTCACAGAGCACGGCTCATTTGTATCTGTTCAATATTTCTATTCAAGATAAATAGGGAATATTAAATTACTGTGGTAATCAGGTGGCTTGTATTGCACAAGTTATTTTTGTGATGTTGTAATTAGCAAACCAGCAGGATAACCGGAAAACAATACTTGCACAATCCACGAGTAAAATCAAATCAATGGAAACATCACCACCATGCAATATTCAATTTATTATTTACCTCTTATGATAAAACAAGAGCTGTCACCATAGGATGACTTATGCCCCCTATAAATGCTTGGTAGAAGTTATGAGCTTTTTTCGAAACCTAAACGCAGTTCTCGAAACCTAAACGCGGACCCTAAGTTCAAGGTCAAGGTCACAGGGGTCAAAATGTGTGTACATATGGAAAGGCCTTTTCCACATACACATGCATGCCAAACATGAAATTGCTATCTGAAGGGACATAGAAGTTATGAGCATTTTTCAAAATCTAAACGCAAAGTGTGACGGACAAACAGACAGACGGACAGTCTGATCGCTATATGCCCTCCTTCGGGGGTATAAAAATGTCTAAGAATATCAAAATAAATCAGAAAGCCACATAAACTAGAGAGCAGACACCATGCTTAATCCTTGAAATGCACCAAGTGACCCCGTGACCTAGTTTTTGACCCGGCATGACCCATATTCGAACTTGACCTAGATATTGTCTTGATACAAATTCTGACCAAGTTTGGTAAAGATCAGATGAAAACTTCTTCAATTAGAGAGCGGACACCATGCTAAATCCTTGAAATGCACTAAGTGACCTTGTGACCTAGTTTTTGACCCGGCATGACCCATATTCGAAGTTGACCTAGATATTGTCTAGATACAACGTCTGACCAAGTTTGGTAAAGATCGGATGAAAACTATTTGAATTAGAGAGCGGACACGAAAAGTGTGACAGACTGACAGACAGACTGACGGACAGTGCGAAAACTATGTACCCCCTTTCCTTCGAAAGGGGGCATAAAAAGAACAAATCATGTCACCATCGCAACAAATAATGTGTAAATTTCAAACATAACAAGGGCTGTTTGTAAAACATGCATGCCCCCCATATGGGCTGTCAGTTGTAGTGGTAGCCATTGTGTGAATACGTTTTTTGTCACTGTGACCTTGACCTTTAACCTAGTGACCTGAAAATCAATAGGGGTCATCTGCAGGTCATGATCAATGTAACTATGAAGTTTCATGATCCTAAGCCTAATTATTCTTCAGTTATCATCAGGAAACCATTTGACTGTTTCGAGTCACTGTGACCTTGACCTTCGACCTAGTGAACTGAAAATTATAAGGGGTCATTTGCCAGTCATGTAACTATGAAGTTTCATGATCCTAGGCGTAAGCATTCTTGAGTTATCATCCGTAAACCACTTTACTGTTTCGAGTCACTGTGACCTTGACCTTTGACCTAGTGACTTGAAAATCAATAGGGGTCATCTGCCAGTCATGATCAATGTACCAATGAAGTTTCATGATCCTAGGCGTAAGCATTCTTGAGTTATCATCCGGAAACTATTTTACTGTTTCGAGTCACTGTGACCTTGACCTTTGACCTAGTGACCTAAAAATCCTTAGGGGTCATCTGCCAGTCATGATCAATGTACCTATGAAGTTTCATGATCCTAGGCGTAAGCATTCTTGAGTTGTCATCCGAAAACCATGTTACTGTTTCGAGTCACTGTGACTTTGACCTTTAACCTAGTGAATTGAAAATCAATAGGGGTCATCTGCCAGTCATCCGAAAACCATTTTACTGTTTCGAGTCACTGTGACCTTGACCTTTGACCAATCAATAGAGGTCATCTGCCAGTCATGATCAATGCACCTATGAAGTTTCATGATCCTAGGCCTAAGCATTCTTGAGTTATCCAGAAACCATTTTACTATTTCGAGTCACTGTGACCTTGACCTTTGACCTAGTGACCTGAAAATCAATAGGGGTCATCTGCCAGTCATGATTGGAGGACGGACAGACCGACGGACCAACCAACATGTGCAAAACAATATACCCCCTCTTCTTTAAAGGGGGGCATAAAAATAGCACAATATTGAACTACCTGAATATTTAAATGTCATCCTGACTTCATTATGATACTAACATAAACGAAGTAATTACAAAAAAATTCCAGCCATTAAAACACAAACAGATTGTACATGGCTACATGATGTTTGGTTTAAGATTGAATGAAAACTGTTAAAATTGTAAGAAAAGGTCTACCGATGAACAGACAGCATACCCAGCCATCATTAAAGGAGCATACAAACCACTTATAAGGTAATAACTTTATAAAAAAAACACCCATGGTTCAAAAAGTATGTATATAATTAGTGCTTAATACATGTCTCATTTATAATGAATCCTCAGTAAGGTATTTATTAATAATTATATAAAGTTGTTTTTATTTGCGGGCATAAACAAATCTGTACTTGCTATGAATGTAGTTTCTGTGAAGAATCTATATGTACTTCTACACATTCTATACATGCACTTTTGTAATATTGCTTTAAACTTACACTGGACTTGTATGTCTAAAAAACTTTGTAAACATTGCATGCATTTTTTCTTACCGCACAACATCATTATGTAATTGCTTTTAGATAAATGTTCATAAATGTTCATGTTAACATTGGCCCTGAGTATGCCTTATTGTGATAAATATGTGTGCACCAGTATTAAGGGAGAATAACGATAAAAACAAATGGGTCTTCCTATATAAATAAGGGGTTTAAAGCACGTGCATAATTGTCCTCCAAGATTAGCCTGTGCTGGCTGCACTTTTTATGTTGAACACGATTTTTTCTGAGAAGAGACTTTCTTTTAAAAATATTGAAAAGGGTAAAAAGTCGTCCCTGATTGGCATGTCGGGAGTTCACAGGCTTATCTGGGACAACACTTAAGGCACATGCATTAAACCGTGTTTTCACAAATCATGGCTAAAGTCATTAATGTAATCAGTCCTGATCACTGTCGCCGTCAGTAGAAAATCCTTGTGTTCCGATGTTATCTGCATCACTAGACGCAGCTTTCTGTCGATAATGATCGAGCCAAACATCAAGCATCTGCTTCACCATGATCGGACATTTTCCCACGTGCTGAATTGCTACAAAGTGTCCTTCCTGTGTGACAATGCAGTCAAACCATCGTCTGAAAATGGTTTCATCTGGATTGGCCTAAAAAACAGATACATGTCAACTTATTAAACATAGGTATATACGTTCATGCGTTCCTGTACATTTGCCCAGGTTTTGGAATTTGAAATATAAACAAGGGATAAAATTGTCAAAAAACCAGGTTTTCAATTTATAAAAAAAAAGTCTGATAAAGGGAGACAAATCAAAATGTGCATTGTTACCCCCCTTGTTTCAAAGTCAATCTATTTTTACTCGTGGCGACCTTGATTTCGGTTTGGAAAAAAAAGTTTGATAAAGGGAGACAACTCAAAATGTGCATTGTTACTGATTGTTCATAGTTACCCCCTTTGTTTCAAAATCAATCTATTTTTAGTTGTGGCGACCTTGACCTTGGAGATATGGACGTAATTCTTTCGTGCGACACACCCTTCAATGATGGTGAAAGAATGTGCCAAATGATTTTAAAATCTCACAATGAAGGACAAAGTTATGGCTTGGACAAGCTTGTTCCGCCCGCCGGCCAGCCAGCCCGCGCGCCCGCTGACATTCGCCAATCTTATAATCAGTTTTTTCCTTCGGAAAACCTAGTTAAAAAATGTTGTTATATGAACCATAAAAAGTAAAGAGAATAAGAGAAAAAGATGTCTCAAAGATAAAGTTTTATCTCTAAGCTTTTTTGGAAACAGACACGGAACCTGTCAATACTGGGTACCGGTAATTCACAAACGGGCATACACAATTTTATAACATAATTATAAACTCTGAACATAAAAAAGTTTTAAAATTGGCAACAACTCTTCTGAAATTAATTGCAGCAATATTTATTTCCTTTAAAAGCATGCTCTAACAAATGTTTGATGATAAGAGAGTGATGTCCTCAAAATTGTACGAAAATGGCCAGATGGATGGCTTTAAATAATGATGTTAATTGGAAAAGTTTTTCAGACATACAGACAGACAGATGCATGCAAAAAAGATGAATGTCTCACTTTTTTTCACATAAAAAAAACATTTAAACCCAATGAATCTTACCTCGGCACCGCTTATAAAATGTATGGGTAGAAAGACTCCTTCGTGATCAACCAGAGGCAGGTAGAACACTTGTTCATCAGGAGCATTGTCAATATTAGCACCAGCACCTGTAGAACAATTTAACAATGGTAAGTTACCAGTTGTCATGGTTAAAAACTTGACCATTAGATAAAATACCAATAGTTGGACACATTTCGTGAATTTATTTACTTTGCTAGAAGACCAAAAAATAATAAGAACCTAATACATGTAATACTTTGTGCTGATTTTAAACATATTTCTTTTCACATTTTCACCGAGATTTTCAAGTCTATGTATGTTAGAGAAGTGAGCATGGATATGTTAAACCAATGGCTATATTTTTAAACATGAGAGAATAAATACTTTTAATCCAGACAATAGGCCAATTATCAACCAAAAACTGTCCCTTAAAGCCTTCACATACCAAGTGGCATGTTTGTGTCCAGCTCCATAGGCACAAGGGCAGAGAAGTGACCTCGGGTGTAGCCAAGAGTGATAGGGGATTTGTAGCAGAAATTGCGCTCCCACAAAAATGGTAAATACACGCCTGAAAAAGAACAAGAAAATATTTTAGCAAAGCTATTTACTGTAAGGCTCAAACAAATGACAGTTTGCGTAAAAAGGTAAAGTTGCCTGGGATGTATATCTAAATCAACACAATATTAATGTAGTGTTGAAAGCAGCAAAATGACGTATTCAACTTTGTTAACAATAAAAACATTATGTTAAACAGGATGTGCAGTTTGTTTACTAAAAGCAGTCAAATAATATCAATGCTTTTTTTTTTAATTAATTAAAACATTGCACCTAATTAAGGATTTCATCTGAAAGTTTTATATTTGATTGCAGATTAAATTACATGTTATATTTGATTGCCTGCATATGAAACATTATTGCATATAAATACTATAACAAACGAGTGCTACTTAGTGATCAACAGTAGGTAGATCGCAACTTGAGAACTAACCACTGTTAATTATCAAGAATATTCTTATAAAAGAAAGCGAGAACAAAAAACGCGAAAACACAGCAAAATACATGCGTAAAACTGGATATCATTTACTACTTACTACATGTAGTATTCAGAAAATAAAGAGCACTGAAACAACATACCCTCAAAGCGAGCAAAGTCAATGCTCTCCCCTCTGAAACTCTTGACAACCTTCACTCCGTAGATGATAATGGGACGCCGTAAGATGTGTGCCAAGGCAAATATGTGAAGCTGCTCCAAACTGGCACCTGAAGTAGTAAAATCAAGCTCTAAAACGTTGGTATGAGGTGCAATAACAAGAGGGCCTGAAAGGCCCGAAGTCGCTCACCTGAGATAAAAAGAAATGACCTGTTCTTTGCAGCCCAAGATATCAATGGAACAAATGTTCTAACCAAGTTTCATGAAGAATGAACAACAAATGGCCCCCTGGCGGTCATTTTTTTTTAACAGACCATAACAATTTTTGAAATCTTCCAAGATATGTCCAAATTTTATAAAGATTGGGCAAAAAGACTGTTCACATGTTTTCACAATATACTGAAGCGTTTCAATGAAACATTCATCATTTATACTTAAGCAATAATGCAAACAATAAAAACAACTCATATAGAAATACAGTTCATAAACTTTCAAAAGTTAATCATAGTTAACACAAGATTTCGAAAACAATTAAACACTTTCATGTCTAAACTTGGTCAACAGTTTGTGTTCAGTATGAGGCAAATGCCTGAATAAAGCACTAGGATAAACAAACACCCGTGATCACTTTAATTGAATTCACTCACAAACTTCAATTTCACTAAACAAATAATTAAGAACTCACTTTCATTGTATTATTCACTTAAGTCTAATGTAAGACACTTAAAGAAAACAAACAGTTTAAATCCATTTCTTCTGCTTTGATTAATCACTTATAACTTGTGTTAATCACAACACACTAAGTCACTTTAATTTAAAGACTAGCTGAGCTATGACATTTATTAAATTCACTCTGTTCACTCATCACTTATTAAAAACACATACTTGTTGTTGCATATATTCACTAGGTTCTGTTCTTTATTAAATCACTATCTTAATATTTTCACATAGAAAAGAACTAAGTCACTTTGCCTTAGTTATAACTTAGCACTTAGTTTAAAGAACTAAACTAACTCCACTAACTTAACATTCCCATTAAGTGAAACACAGAAAATCACTAATTCAATGGGAAAGGCCAACAATGTGCTAGTCCCTTGATTCAGAGGTGTAGCTGGCAGGGTAAACATCCAATCAAATGAGAGCACTGCTATTCTTAGTATCCAGGTAAAGATAAGCACTGACCACTGATGTAAACTATCAGCACTTACAGAGAGTTTAAAGCAGTTATTTCATTTCTTAAGAATTATCATACAATGAAAATATACCTGATCTATCATTAATGAATTTACAAGTTATTAACTATCATTAATAAATTTAAGTTATTACAAATTGTAATTTAAAGAATCATTATTGTAAGAATAACTAGAGTGTTAACAAGGTTTAACTATAGCTTATATATAAGGAAAAATGCCAGGCCCCCTTGGCGGCCATGTTTTTCCACCAACCAGAACCATTTTCGAACTCATTCAAGATATCATTGGGACTAATCTTCTGACCAAGTTTCATGATGATCTGACAATAAATGTGGCCTCTAGAGTGTTAACAAGGTTTTACTAAAGCATGATATATAGCCATATTAGGAAAAATGCCCCGCCCGCTGGTGGCCATGTTTTTTTAGCAACCGAAACCATTTTTGAACTCATCCAAGATATCATTAGGACAAATCTTCTGACCAAGTTTCATGAAGATCGGAAAATAAATGTGGCCTCTAGAGTGTTAACGAGGTTTTACAAAAGCCATATAAGGAAAAATGCCCCGCCCCCTGGAGGCCATGTTTTTCAACCAACCAGCACCATTTTTGATCTCATCCACAATATTATTGGGATGAATCTTCTGACCAAGTTTCATGAAGATCGGACAATAAATGTGGCCTCTAGAGTGTTAACAAAAATTTACTATAGCCATATAAGGAAAAATGCCCCGCCCCTTGGCAGCCATGTTTTTCAAGCAAACGTAACCATTTTCGAACCCATCCAAGATATCATTGAGACCAATCTTCTGACCAAATTTCATGAAGATTGGACAATAAATGTGGCCTCTAGAGTGTTCACAAGGTTTTACTATAGCCATATAGCCATATAAGGAAAAATGCCCCGCACCTTGGCAGCCATGTTTTTCAAGCAAACGTAACCATTTTCAAAGTAATCCAAGATATCATTGAGACCAATCTTCTGACCAAATTTCATGAAGATTAGACAATAAATGTGGCCTCTAGAGTGTAAACAAGATTTTACTATAGCCATATCAGGAAAACTGCCCCGCCACCTGGCGGCCATGTTTTTTACCGATCTGGACCATTGTTGATCTCGTCCGAGATATCAATCAAACCAATGTTTTGACCAAGTTTCATGATGATTGGGCAAAAATTGTGACTTCTAGAGTGTTCACAAGGTTTCTCTATAGCCATATAAGGAATACTGCCCCGCCCCCTGGCAGCCATGTTTTTCAAAGGACCGGAACCATTTTTGAACTTAACAACATATCATTTAGACAAACATTTTGACAAAGTTACATGAAGATTAGGCATAAAATGTGACTTCTACAGTGTTCACAAGGTTTTTCTTTTTTTTGACCTAGTGACCTAGTTTTTGACCCAGCATGACCCAGTTTCGAACTCAGTCGGGGTATCAATGGGACAAATGTTCTGACCAAGTTTCATGAAGATCGGACAATAAATGTGGCCTCTAGAGTGTTCACAAGGCAAATGATGACGGTGCACGACTCAAAACACACACGACTGACAAAAGGCGATCACAAAAGCTCACCATTAGCACGTTGTGCTCAGGTCAGCTAAAAAATGATGACTGATGGTTAAATGCAAAAATGGTTGAACATACAAAATGGAACAAAACTTAACAATAAAGGTATCAAGACAAGAGTGAACGTGTAATAAAAACTAATAGTTGAGCAGTTCCATTTTAATAAATGAAAGTTAGAAACCTTTGCATTTCAAGATCAATGCCTTGATACTAAGCTTATTACATTTGGAATGCAAATAGCAGGAGTCCACTCATCAATGGTGTCCTCAATTTTAAGAGAAACTCCAATGTATGTTGCACAAAAAGTATTGAAAGACCAAGAATGGGCGACCCTGGACAACAGGTTTGTTTCCATGTATATGTTTGCATGTATTTTAGCAGTAATCTTTGCAAGAGACTTTCAATTTTGAGAACAAGATAATAGGTTTTTTATTTAAAATGTTTGCATAGATTCTGCAGTATGGTAATTTTACCATGCTTAACTGCAATTTTGAGAATAAGATAATATATTAGTATAGATTCTGCAGGGATCCAACCTGGTTGAATGGCATGTCTGAGAAGAAGCTAATATGTTAGCATAGATTCTGCAGGGATTCAACCTGGCTGAATGGCAATTTTGAGAAGAAGCTTATATGTTAGCATAGATTCTGCAGGGATCCAACTTGGCTGAATGACAATTTTGAGAAGAAGCTAATATGTTAGCATAGATTCTGCAGGGCTTAAAGGGGCCTTTTCACATTTGGGTAAATTGACAAAATTGAAAAAAGTTGTTTCAGATTCGCAAATTTTTGTTTTAGTTATGGTATTTGTGATGAAACAGTAATACTGAACATTTACCTTGCTCTAAAATAGCCATTATATGCATCTTTTCACGATTTAAAAACCCGAAAATTATAAAGCGTTTCAATGCGAAATGAATTGATAATTTGGGGAGTTCTGTTGTTGTCGTTATATTTTGTGAAACTACAAGGATTGCTTATATAAAGTATAAAATACATCGGGAATGTATTCATTAGAATGGTCGAGTGGTCTAAGTGGTAGACTTTTTACTCCAGGACTCCAGGGGTCAGTGGTTCGAGCCCTGCTGAGGGTAACCTGTTTTTTCTCTTGATTTTTTACTGGAGCTTTTTGTATCCAATGTTTACATTTATCAATATACAGCATTTAATGACAAACTTCAAAACATGCCAAAATCTGTGAAAAGGCCCCTTTAATGGCAATGTTGAGAAACTAACATGTTAATGTATATTCTTCAGTAATCTTAAGACACTGACTAGCAATTAAGAGATGAAACTAGTAAGCTTGCATAAATTTCTTTGGGATCTTATCTAATATGTTTGCATAGATCATGCTGTCATCTTACCAGGCTGACTGGCAAGTTTGAGAAGTAGCGCCCAGTCCCTCTGCCACTGGGACTCGTCAAGTGTGAACTTCAGCAGGTCTGCTTGACGCTTCTCATACTCTTTCCAGCGGTGATAAAAACTGAATGGCATGAACATTATTAAGAATTAACCCTTTCCTACTCAGAAGCAAAGTAGAAATGGCTAAGTGCAAACAGTATAAAACCAGAACAGCCTGCGAGTAACTCGCAGTCTGTTCAGGATTTATGCTGTTTGCTACTCATCAGTATCTAAGGGTTGGAAATGAAGCCTTTAAAAATTAAATCTACTTAGAAAAGTCTTTAATTAAATAAAACTTTCTAAGGGACTACAAATGCCTTAAAATATGTATCTAAGTGGTAAAGGGTTACATGAGCCTGGAAAACTGGGCTTCAAGCATATGCGAAGAGTGTCATCCCAGATGAGCCTAAAGTGGACTCTTGTTTGAAAAGAGGCTTCCTTTGAATGAAGAACAGCATTAAAGCAGAGTGTCCTCCCTTAAATGCCTGTGTGGACACTACAGGCCAATCTGTGATGACACTTTACGAACAGGCAGTTTTACCTAAAAGAGGCTAATTTGATAACATTTATACAATTTCCAGTATTATAACCAACTATGAGAAAAACTAAAGGTTATACTTAACATGTATTCTTAATATTATTCGATATCAATAGGCAAGCTTTCCCCAAGAATTTTGTTTCGGCACCAGGGAAAAGACCTACTGTTGTTGTGTTTTTTTCCTCATATCAATGACAAACCAATCATCATAAACAGAACCCAAACCAAATGTTTCTGTTAAATATGGATGATTATTTTTCACACACAAAAATAGAAGTGTCAGAATTATGCTTAGAGAAACAAAAAGTATGAAAATATTTAAAGGGCAAAAAGTATATGATGCATAATTATGTTTCTTATGCACTGTACTTACCCTCAATAAGATCAATCTAACCATATTGTATTTAGTTTTTAAGTCAGGCACTGACTCCCAATGTTATACCTACATTGTACATGTGTAGCTAGTACAGGGCATTACCTGTACATTTTGTATCACTTAAAACCAAACATTCTTAACCTGGAAGACAATTTTTTTAAACATGTCAATTAAAATATAAAGTTCTGCTCAAAAAATGGCAACATGATAATCTTGTATGCAAATTTGCTGCAGACATCCTTAAGCAAAGGACTATATTAGTCCTGTTCTGCAAAAACTGGGCTTAATGCATGTGCATTAAGTGTCATCCGAGATAAGCCTTGCAGTGGGCCCAGGCTAATCAGGGACAACCCTTTACGCCTTAACTGAATTGTGCTTTAGAAGATAATTCCTATAACAAAAACAATCCATTAAAGCGGACAGTGTTGCCTCTGATGATGCAATAAGCCCAGTTTTCCCAGAATGAGGCTAATATTACATATAAATTATTCAACAAGTGATTCATTCTCACCAGTTCCCACACTCATGTAAGGTGCTGGCTAGAGCCCCGCGCAGGGTATTGTCAATGTCCAAGATTCCCCAGGTGGCCTGCAACACGGAGTCCAGCAGGCAGTCCCCCGCAGTGCGATTCCAGAGAGCGTACAGGCGACTACCAAGCTTCTCGGTGATCTCCGTGCTCCAGTTTATAACCAGCTCATCATTCAACTCTGGTTTTGAAATGTAAGAATTACCGATATTTGAAATTGTAATACACAGAGCTCACTCAGTGCCAATATCAGTAGTCCAAATATGACGACTTGCACAGCTATATAGAGAGTTCAATGATGATCAATTTTTATCAGTATTTTTTTTCAACTCTTGTTTTGAAATGTAAAAAATATCAATTTGAAATTGCAATCCTAGGTGGTTACTCCATTAAAAGGCCATAATAAATGTATGATGAATGGTGAAGCTATAGACAGAGGTAAATGATCATAAATATTTATCAGTAATTATTTTATCTTTTTGTATTTTTTTCCTGAATATATGACATTACAGATGCATAGTATGCAAAGCAGTTTTGATAATGCAGCCAATTTAAGTAAATACTTTACCTCTAAGCATTTTACAGTGAGAAAGGCTGTATTTAAAACACGTTGATACTATTGGCCAACTAACTCTGAATACATATAAGACATTATACAAAGAGCAAGAGTCAAAAATGTAAAATCAACTTATGATGATTCCTAACACAATAATAAATTATAGCATGAAAAACATCCATAACTCTACATACCTTTTTCAACATCAGTGTCTAAAATTTCATCAAAAAGTTGAGTTTGAACATGACGCGGCAAGTCTTCAATATCTGCAATTAAATATAATTATTGATACAATACAGCATAGGCAATATTTTGGGGAAATATGTTATGCAATTTGTTTTTCATGTAGAATGGAAAAATCTCATATTGTAGAACTGTGAAAGACTTCTTCATGTATATCAAAGTTTTTTTACTTATACAATGTAGATTATAGTTAGATAACAAAAATGCTTTAAAACAATTAAATTGATTAAATTGTTTTTAGTTTATTTACAGCTACAAATTACAATTTATAATGTTATATTATAAATCATGGAACAAAACTGACCAAATTCATAAATATAATTTTGTATAATACATGTACCAAGATTTACGCTAATTAGAAGTCATTAAAATATGGCCTCCGCTTTTAAAAATAAGTGTAGCAGTATTTCCTCCTATTAAAATGACCACATTCGTTTTCTAATTTCTGAAGCAACTTTTCAATAAATTATATAGCTCGGCTGGGAAAGCCAAAAACAAGCATTTACAGTTCAATTACAGTGTCACAAAATCTGTAATTCTTCAAGCGAATCATTTTATTTTACATTACCGGTATATAATGAATGCCTAATGGTTTGTATACATTGTACATGTAATTACTTTAAATGGTTGTGCATTCTACCAAGCTCTATATATGATTTGGATATATGATTTGGATATAATTACTTATCGATTTGTATTAAACAAGACAAGCAAAAAGTTGTTTTGAAGTAAAAAGTTATTCTAAATCATTAAAGCACATCCTAAAAGATCAAACAAGAGGGACAATCGCCTTGGTTTGCTATAAACTTTAGAAGCAAAGGCACTAAACTGTTTAGGTAACTGGATGAGATAATATTTGAACACATTTTATGAGAAAGTTTAATGTATAAACAATATATGACTTCTAGAGTGGTCACAAGGTGTGTTTTAGCCATATAAGAAAAATTGCCCCAGCCCCTGACCTCCATTTTTTTCAACAAACCAGAATCATTTTTAATTTTAGCTAAGATATCATTTGTACACAATTTCTGAACATGGCAAAAAACGTGACCGCTATAGTGATCATAAAGTTTCACATATAGTCTATACAATGTAGTCATAAAATTAAAAATAATTTTTGACCTCACATGAACTAATTTTTAAGTTAGCCCATTGGAATAAATATTCTGACCAAGTTTCATGAAAATGTGGAACCTTTGTCAAACTCCATCAAGATATTGTAGGAACAAAATGCTCTGACCAAATAACATAGATTGGGGAACAAAGATTGCCTATAGTGTGTTCACAAGCTTTGCTTTAATTTGAACTAGTGACCTTGTTTTTGACCACATGTGAACTAATTTCAAATTTTGACAAGATTTCATTTGAATAAATCCTCTAACCAAGTTTCAAGAATATTGGCCATTAAATTTTGCCTGGATCTGGAGAGTTAACAAGGCAAATGTTAACGGTGCACGATAAGATTAAATGTACGACTGACAAAAGACAATAAAAAAAGCTAACCATGTGCATGTTGTGCTCATGTGAGCTAAAAAGCAATTTGATCATCAATATACTTTACCTGCTGGTAAACTAAATGTTGATGAATTTTCAAAGAAGTAGCAAGGAAATGTTCCTTTCTTTTGTCTAAGCAGTAGTCGAATGTCACGTCTTATATTTGCTGATAGGTCTGGACAAATATAAGATGGCAGTCGCTTGAACCCTTTGGAGGTGATATCTGTAGCAGCTAGTAAAATAGCAACCATGTCATCCCGTCGAAACCTCAGTGCCAAATGTACTAAGGTGTAACCCACTTCAAAAGCACTAGGACGATCCAGTAATAGGACCTCATCTTTGGTCAACTGTCTAGTTGGGTCACCGCCTGTGGTTAGGTACTGATCAATGCGTGCTAAATCTCCATTCACTACACCCTCACAAGCATTCAACCAAACTAAGTCTTCAGTGGTGAGTTTTTTACGTATTTTTTTAAGTTTACGATCCAATCGATCATCCTCGCGGCAACCTCCTATAGCACCTGCACCGTCAGGCACATGAATGACCTGATTTTGATTTAAATTTCTATTAGATTTTATAGAGCGCTGGACTATAGGTGAATCCCCACTGATTGGAGACGAATGCCCAGATCGTATTTCCTGCGGTGAGGACTGCCCAGAACGATTGTTCTTCGGGGATGTTTGTTTTGGTGATTTTTGTCCAAAGCTATAGGGAATGATGGTAACTTTGTTTGAAATGCTGTTACAGTGCAAGTCAACAGTTGGGGAATTAGGAGTGGATGCTGGTAGGTTCTGCAAGTTTTCACTGCAATTTTTATTGGAGCTTGAGCGATTATTATCTTTTCCTGACTGCTCATTAGGGGATTGAGACTGCGAAAGCTCCACATGTGCATTTCTGTTAGGCGAGTTTTGCCCTGAACGTATGTTTTCCTGATTTTTTGTATTTACATCTATGTTTTCCTGATTTTTTGTGTGAACATCTATTTTCAGTGGTAGTGTGTAACATCAAACTTGATCCAGGAGACCCAATAACAGGACTTTTTATCTCTTCAGAGGCCAAATATTCCCTTGGATTTAGACACATAGTACATTTCAGAGACTTTGCATGATTTTCAAAGGTACACAATTTACACGGCCATTTTAAGAGCTTTGCAATAATCAATCCTTTCATTGAGGGCGACTTTGGCAGTATTTTATCACTGGCCACAGACTTAGATGTCACGTTTGGTGGGCAAATCAGTGACAATGTTGGTTTACTAGTACTATTCTGAACTTTAACTTCCTCTTTTAGGCTGTCAACAGGTTCTACTTCAAGGTCACGAGGTAACAGGCATTCAACGCATTTATTTTTGTCAATGCCGTTCTTAAAGGTGCATTTCTTGCACAACCATACTTGCAGAGAGTCAGATCCGAGACAAAAACTGGAATCCTGGTTACGGGTGGCATCAAGTTCGGCGACTTTGTAGATGTCTTGTTCGGAATTCTCAAGGTCTGCGCTGACGTGACTTGGGCGGACAGTTCCACACATAATGCATTTTCGAGAAACAATGAAATTTCTGTACGTACAAGCGGTACAGTCCCATTTACCCTCTTTTGATGACATCTTGTCCATTGAAACTGAAATTGTATGTGCTAAATGTTTATTCAACACATTTATTCAGTGTAAATTGAGGTAAACATCAAGTAAACATTAAAATAATAAAATTAACAACTTTTAGCAATCATAGAATTCAATTGTGAGTGCAAGTGCATAATATATTTACATCAATACCCCACAACCCACACACAAAAAATAATCATATATAAATGTTTTTTTATATATAAATATGATGATCATTCTAGTTGCTCTGACAGTAAAGGTCTGTCAGGTGAATGCCTGTCATGAAGAGGCCAATGTCCCCTTAAAGAAGTTTACCGGGTAAGTTGTAAGAACGATCATGGGGCATCAATCCACACTTTGTCACTACTGATACTAACAAAACAATTCAACACTATCGAAAGACCATTAATGAATTCAATCTTAGCTAAAGTATGGAGGGTGTGGAAAATATCAGTTACATGTAACTTAACAGTATTGGATTTTAAATTGGCGTGAAGAAATAAATTATGTTAGCTAGGATTTCAATAGGAGATTGCATTACAGGTATTGTTTGTTCATGGACTGAATTGAAAATTACATAGAAATGAACTTCTAATACTCTTTGATCACCTAGCGATCAGGAGGTCATGGGTTGAACCGTTCAATCCCCACTCGAGGAGGGTTCTCTAGATCTTCCACAAAGACACCAAGTACTGGATATAGGCCCAGGAAACGGACTCGAGAGCATTTCTATAAGCCTGAGACTTTCAATGCAATCAAGCAAAAATAAATAGGTTTAAACTAATACTCTTTGAACATAGCTAAGTCAGCTAACGTGGAGAATTAAGGGCAAAACCCCGAGAATTAATCAGTTTTTTCACTAGAACATTTGGGCTGATCCCATATAATCTTTACTATAGCAATGAGCATTTTTTGTCATTGTCTTTTGGATGTGCCTTCATGTCTAACCATGGAATTTAAGGTATCATGCTAAAGTGAAAAATTCTGAGCTTGGACGGGGGATTGATTCTGCAACCTCAAAAGTGGTAGTCAGACACTCTAACCGTGTGGCTAAAGAGCTAGCCCAACAGAAAGGCTGTTGGAAGTGACCTTATTTTGTTACAGCCTTCCCCCTCTTAATGCTTTAAGGCCCAGACACGCCCTCTACAGCATGTCTTGCATCTACATGGCCCGCCCAAAAACCATTAAACAATCGTTTGTCTCGTCGTCATGAATTTGAAAATACCCTGAGCTCGGACAGGAGATTAAATCCCGACCTCCAGAGTGTTAGTCAGACACTCTTACCGTGTCGCTAAAGAGTTAGCCCAACAGCAAGGCCATTGGAAGTGACCTTTTTTTACTACAATACAATAATTTTGTAAGGTGGTCTTATCTCAAGATTGATGCAAATCAAGACTTGATAAATAAATGCAAGTTGAATTGAATACTGGAATAATCTAATCAAAGACAAATCTACCCACCAAAACCCTTACCTATTGTGTAACAGCATGTATTGGTCACATTTTCATGTATGTTGAATCTTCTAACAGAAAACATAACTGATAGTGATAATACCATTTCTAAGTAACTTAGTATTTCACTGTGTGGTTTATGAAAACAACTTTCTCACATTAAATTGTACATTTGAATACTACACTTGTGATGACTTACAACCAACTATTATAAACTTACCGATTGGCCAAGAAACCACCTGCACAACTTCGCCAACGCTGTGTGCACGGAACACGGGTTTAGTACATGTCGAGTGTGTGTGCAGTAACTGACTTAGTGGTTTAATTACCAACCACACTATTGTTCACCATATTTCAACCTAATTACACTAAATCTTATTAAAATTTCACTAACGACGCACATTCTATCCGCACCAGCATCGTGTAAACATCATATTTCCGGAGCACAAATGAAACAAAAACATAAAACTAGCATGTTTACGAGAAGTTTGTGAGTCACTGAACCGTCAGGTTGCTGTCTGTTTTACATTGACCTCCTTCCTTTTTTGTTGACAAATGACGTCATGATGTAAACATTATGAGGGTTATTTCCCCTGAACAAATATGGCCGGTGTTTGACAAAACTTCCAACAAATTGTTATATTTTATTGAAAAAAAGTGTTGTCATTGGATAAATATCATTCGAGACAAACTTTCATAAAGTAAATTACTATATAATTTCTGTGCTTCATATAGTTATCAGTTTAATTTATGTTTTTTACTGACATCTTATCTTATAGAATTGTTTGTTTTTCTCCATATCCATGGGCGGTCCATGGGTATTAAATACATAAATAGCCACGAGTGTGACAATTGTCAGAATTTCTCCAAAAGGTGGTAACAAATAAAATTGATTTGTTTAGCTCTTCGTCCCTTGGGACCATAACCCCGCCCCTGACGCTACCCTCTGACCCCCTGGTCTCCTGGATGGCTGGTTTAGGTTGACAGTAGGCTCTGGGAGTCCACCAATATGCCTTATATTTACTAGTCTACTCCCAGCTATGGACCCTCCGCTTTTGAGCTTACAACATAAAAGCTCTAAGCATTCAAGAAGAACTAAGATTGATACATGTTTAGGCACTTTTTTCTTTTATTATCTGGACAAGAAAAAACTATGTAAACAACATCAGTATTCATTATTGATTAATAATACATGAATGAAACACATACTATCCAAATACACCTATTGCAGAAAGACTGTAGAATGCCAAAGTCACCTGTATTCAAGAAACAGTCCATTGCAAATTGTTTGTTCCTTGCTTTCCAGTCATGGCTGAGGCATCTAGTCATCACAAGGTTCGCTTTGAGGCCGTGGCGGTTGAGTCCCACGAGTCTGACATTGTTTTAATGTATGCTGACAGTCGCGTTGATGTGCACCTGGGATTCCTTCAGATCAATAGGCATTATGAGCTGAACTTTGCCATCAAAGATGACCTTGGAGAAGATTTGAACTTTGACCCTTTGCAGAACCTTCATGCTCGAATAATGTCCTATGAACCAAGTGAAGATGGTATGATAATGATACAAACAAACTTAAGTAAATATTAGTCTATCTATTAAAAGGGTTGTTTTTAGCTCGGAGTTTTTGGAAAAAACCCGAGGTATTGTCATAGCCAGCTTGTTGTCCGATTTTTAGTCCGACATCTGCCATCCGCGTCGTGCTAAAACCTAAAAATTTTGTTAAGGTATTGAACATTGGCTCTAAAATCAAATTGCTTTCACCTACAACTTTGAAACTTCATATGTAGATGCATCTTGATGAGTTCTACACGCCACACCCATTTTTTAGGTCACTAGGTCAAAGGGTAAGGTCACTGTGACCTTTAAAAAAAATTAATTCTGACAAGCTTTCATTTATTCAAAACTGCACCTGTAGCAGAGCGTGGCACCCGTTATGCAGTACTCTTGTTTATACCAGCAATGTCTTTGCCCTTTTCAACCAGGGAAAGAATGGCAATAACATTGATTTAAGAGAATTTTGCTTGCCGTTACCCAGGTCTTTTTTAAAAATAAGAATTTCTAAACACATTTGAAACATTAATCATTTTAATAAATAATGTAATAACTGATCAATTTATTAATAAAAACCAAGCACTGTGCTAGTAAGTTCTATTTTAAGTTTTCACATATTCTCAGTTTTCGAAGTGATTGTGTTTCATTATAGTTTGTGGCTGTTATATGACCCCAATCCCTATTGAAAAAAGTAATAATAATTCCCGAAATAAAGATTCTAAACAATATATATATATATTTTTTTAATAAATCCAAAGATCTTTCCATAAACTATGTGTATGGATAGACTTATGATAAATCTCAATATTTAGTTCAACTGTTCATTATTTAGTTTGGTTAGTCCAGGTTTGCTCAAGGCCACTTTTCTTCTTTATTTATATAATTAATTAAGTAGAAATGGAATATGTATGCAACCAATCCATATACCCACATGTCGCAGATATGTTTATCGAGCAACAGCAATATGTTGAAAAATCATCAAGAACAAAATATTTTAATGTTAATAATTATAAACAAATATTTTTCGCTGTATGGTTCCATATATTGGGATTTTCAGTCTTCAAAATCCTCCTCTTCAGTGAAAAAATTTCTATGATGACAGTGTTTTTCAGGAGAAGGCCATAATCTGGTGGTAGAATTTCATGCTCACAGAGAGAAACTTATACAGGAGCGTATCTCTGTCCGTGGTCAGGCTCACCCAGACAAACACCTGGACATTGTTCTACATGCTCGGGTGTTAGGTAAGCAACAAAAAAGTTTCGTGTCATTTGACAAATTCTTTTTTAAATGTGAGGTACAGGACAAAGAAGTTTAATATTTTATGATGGATTCTTTTATTAGTGTAAATAATGGAAAAGTAAATTGGTGTAGGACAATTTGTGCCTGAACAGTAAAAACTTGTCAGTAAGTTTGTTTTACTCTATACGATGATGTGAACATTGCAACTGTAATTTTATTTTCATCTTGCCAGATGCTTAAACATACTTGGCTTTTCTTTTTAATTGTATAATTTTGTCGTCCAAGGATTAAGTTTTTTTGGGTCAAATTTGAGGCAGAATTGGTCCCATTACCAATCACAAAATATAAGTATTTTTCCCATATTTGCAACTGAAAAAAAAAATGTATTTATAAATTTGAATCTTCAGTTCATCTTGTTGAACCTTAACAAATATAATGTTAAAACCAATAAATTCTTAATTTAATTGTAATTTTTAGCCCCCCAAAAACAGTATCTTAATAAATGTATTTTCTAAATTAACAACACGATTTTTCTCAATCCATAGGGCTTCAGCTCCATTCCCAAAAAGGTTGAAAAAAACACACTAATTTAAAGTAAAAGTGATTATTACTATTATTCAACAGTTTGTATTATGTTCCACTGGAATGAAAACCCATATTTGGTCAAGATATTGTTTGACTGTCAAAGCATGGTATAATTATTTTTGTTTCAGGGAAAGGTAAGGGTACGCCGGCACTGAAAAACGGTATCAAGTGTCAGCAAGTTGATGAGGACAATGACTCTGATGTCACTGATTGGCAGGGATTTGATTGAAAAACTTTCAGTAGGGCATCGACAATTTTTTTCAAAACATTAATAGGAGGTGTGCAAGGCATCAAATGGTATAGAGCCATTGCAAATTCAGTGCAGCTCTAGCGGTCGATGCTAAACAAGTGTCCACTCTGCGGAACCAAGATCTGAGGCAAACAAATGACAGCTGTAATACAAAAAACAGCTGCAAAATATCTTAAGATGATTTCATTATCACAAATTTTGAAGCGCTGTTTCAAATGTGTTGTCTTTAATAAAAAAAACTAGTGACTTTATTAAGTATATTGCAGACATATATATTCTCAGATAATGTGAAGTATTATTTTTATTTCCACTCATTTTTTAAAACAATTTTAATAAACTACTCATGATAATTTCACTTAGCAAGGACGAATCATTGTTTGATTATGCAATTGTTATCTTGTTATGCAATTCACATAAAAGAAGACTTAGGTAAATGTGATTACCTTGTTTTGTGGGTGGTTGTACTTTCAACTAGGAGCAGTATTAATACAAAATTTTGTCTTGTTCTGAGAAAACTGGGCTTAATTCATGTGTGTAAAGCGCAGTCTGCACAGGCTAATCAGGGATGACACTTTCAGCTTTAATGGTATTTTTAGTTTCAAGGAAGTCCCTCCTTACCAAAAATCAAGTTTAGGTGGAAAGTGTCGTCCCTGATTAGCCTGTGCGGACTGCACAGGCTAATCTGGGATGACACTTTACGCACATGAATTAAGCCCAGTTTTCTCAGAACAAGACACAATTAATCAGTTTATGCTGTGAAATGTTTTTGTGATTCTATTGCACTATTAATCTTGTTGTATTATGCAGATGAACTTATCTGCTTATGTCTCGTACAACAATTCAATGTGTAAGCTATTTTATGCTTTGAGGGAGCAGTTTCAATGATTAACCCTTTTGCTTGCTGGGAAATTTGTCGTGTGCTATAATGTCGTCTGCTGAATTTCTAAAATTAGCATTTTCTTCCAATTTTTTCAAAGAATGCTATCAGAATATCAAACAGTTTGGATCCTGATGAGACGCTACGTTCTGTGGCGTCTCATCTGGATCCAAACTGTTTGCCAAGACCTTCAAATTTCGGTTCCAGCACTGAAAGAGTTAAGCTGTGGGTTGATATAATCTGAAACAGACATTTTACCTTTCCGATTTCTTTACAATTTGGTTATTATATTAATGTTGCTGCAAACTGTCAAGTAGAATCAGTCTTTTGTTGTAGTTTTTTAGCTAGGCTCTTCAAAGTCAGGTAAGCTTTACTTCTTGCATGAGTGTGGATGTCGGAGCTGGGTGAAAGTTTTTCAGTAAGCTATTTTCTAAGGAATGGCTATAGAGATTTTATTCAAACTTGATACATGGATTAGTCATAATTTCTGGATATCAAACTGAGTTATTGTAGAATTGTAATAAAACTTCATACATGAATACCTCATATACAGACATTACATTTAATTGCATATGAGGTGAATGGGGTTAAGTAAAAACATAGAAATAAAATTCTGCTTGATAACTCGACAATAAATTTAGCTATTGTAATGAATTTAAAATTTAAACAGATAAATCTAACCTTAAAAGCATTGCTTATGTTATGCAAGGTCAAGGTCAATATTTCTTAATATACACAGTTAATTATGTTATCTGAGTAAGAAACAAATATAGCTATTGCAATGCATCCACATACACATTTACATTCCATCTAAACTTAATTTGCAATTGCAGATGGGGTAAAGGTCCTTATTACCAAACATAGAAAAATGGTTTCTGCTCAATAACTAAATAACACATTGAGGCATTGTTATTTAACTACATACATACATGGCTTATACCCATGTTCTTCATAGTCAAGATCACTGTTAGTAGATATTTAAAAAAGCTCCAGGAACTTTGACAAGAACAAGGAAAGTTGAGCGATGTGTTCCCAACAGCTCTTGTTTTATTGCTGCCTGCTAGACTAACGCAAGAAATATTTTGCATAACAATATATTGGAAATATCATAGTGACGATAATTTGAATCTAAACAAGAATAGCTGGCAAACAGTAAACTTAATCATAAAAATCATGTTTTAGTGGAATGTTTGTCAAAAGCAAAGCAAATAAGCTTTTGACTTTAATACCATCTATAAAATGGTGTTCTTTATGTATTGCTCAATGTTTTATATGAATTTGTTAAGTACAGTGCCTTTAAGCTATATAACAAAATTCAATTTTGTCAATTATTTGTCATGGATTGTGAAATTTGGTATGCAAACATTGTGTAAAAAAAGGTTTGAATTTGGGAACAAAATAGTGAATACACTGTATACCAGTCAAGAAATGTTTGTTGACAGGGTAATGAGCATATAAAAGAATAGTTGATGTAAATGTAACTTAACTTTATTGTATAATGTTCACCCAGTGTGTTTCTTGAAAGATTTTGTGCCCATTTATGGGTAAAGGTTCAGTAGTACTTTGTATTTTATAAAATGTTTACCATGACTTTTAATTGTTTTGAGCTTTCATTAAACAAATTTAACTTTTTCATAAATCAACATTTCCCCATAATGTAATCATGCATATCCCATATTCATTTCAATTACAATTTACATCTAGAAGCCACTTTTGATGGTCACATTTCTTGCTGAGTGAAGTATCTTGTAAACTTTGTAATTACCGGTACATGTACATCGTACATGTTTGGTGAAACAATCATATATAAAATTCATAAACGAGAAAAAAGACATAGTCCACTGTGTATAGACAACAAAGAATGTGTGCATTGTAATAACAGAAGAAAAAGGCATAGAGAAACAATAATAGGCGCATATAATTATTTTTTATAACACAATAATATAAAACAATAAATGGTGCATATAATAATATTTTATTACTTGCTGGTCCAAATTTAATATAGTTTGAGTAATTTGAGTAACAGTACGCTTAAAATAGTAATTTGAAAAAAGTACTACAAAATACAGAAGTCATCAAATATAATTTGTGAGACAATAGCATTATAGAAATCCTATTCACTGTCAAAGGACTCTAAATTATTTTTTTCAAGTGATATTTTTCTCAAGTTATCATATTCATACTTAGTGTATTTCTTTGCTCCTGTTATGCATTGAATGCATTTATTCAGTTTACACTTGTATAAGTATAGCTTAATAAACAAAATAACATTATTTTTGGCTTAAGCAGACTTAATTGAAAACCAAGTAGAAAGAGGTTAATGTTAATGAAAGGGAAAGATTGTCCTGGTAACATTTCACAATTGCTTTAGATATCTAACATTCCCAGAATAAATGTTCTCTGTTTGTTTGCAAAACGAACATAATGGATAATCAGTATTTTTCATTGTACTCAGAAAACTATTTGTTGCCAGTATCGTGTGAATTAATCTCTGTTGGAACTACTGAACCTTTACATCATTGGTTATTAAAAAAGGTAGCTTAAATAAGCAGTTCCATTATTTTTCCTCCAGATATGTTTTTTATTTCTCCTTGTTAATCTGTTATAATCTGGCAAAGAATATGTTTAGCCATATCATTTATGTTTTTATATTGATCAAATTAAATCCATTGTTATTTGCTGTAATAAACGTATTTCTGAGTGTTTAAATAAATATTTCCTCCAGAGAGGAAATGTATTAGATGTTGTCTGTTATATGATTGTTCATTAAATATTTACTGTGATTATGATGTTATTTGGTTGTGGCAAGTCCGAAGCTGATTTTATTAGTCCCCTACCGGTTTCATCGGAGGGGACTTATGGTTTGTGCTCCGTCTGTCTGTCCGTCCGTTCGTCACACTTTTCTGGATCCTGTGATAACTTTAAAAGTTTTTAATATTTTTTCATGAAACTTGGAACATGGATAGATGGCAATATGGACATTATGCACGTCATTTCATTTTGTTACTACGTCTAAAATTCTGGTTGCAATGGCAACAAATAGACTAGAAATACTGCTGAAATGGTGGTTTTCTGGATCCTGCGATAACTTTAAAAGTTCTTAATATTTTTTCATGAAACTTAGAACATGGATAGATGACAATATGGACATTATGCACGTCATTTCATTTTGTTCCTACGTCAAAAAATCTGGTTGCTATGGCAACAAATAAAAAAAACTATTCTGACAAAGGTGGAATTTCTGACAATGGTGGAGCCGGTAGGGGACTTTTATTGCTTGGCAATAGTCTTGTTTTGCATAATTTATTTTTTACCTTACAATATGATACTTTTTTATTATGTGTAGAATAAACTTATATAGAGGATAACTTAATATGTAGTTTATTGCTTTACAAGCTACAACTCTAAATGGGGAAAATTAATGTTTTTGGCTTTATTTGGTGTGTGTTGATAGTAAAAAACATGTGTATACAACCAGTTTATTTCCTTTAGAAAGATACAGACAATGTTGGTCCGCACAGATCTGGCATGTTTCATATTGTAACATGTGTCAATACATTACAAAGACAACTAGTGGCAAATTTTGATATTTTCTCTCTGAGAGTATGTTATGACACAGTATAAATAAAAATAATGTAGGTACTATTTTTAATTGTAACAGTTTATTAACAGTTTATATGGCTATTCTTTAGCTTCAGTCATTAACTATTTAAAAAAACAAAAAAAACAATAACAGAATTTTTTTTAATGGACATCTAACCAACAACAAAAAACGCAGTTTTTCTTGTGTATTTTCCTTCATTGTGATAGGTGGTGATGTCTCTGAAGAAAATCAACATACCTACAAGGCATCTCTGTTCATACCATGCATCTGATGTGAATATTCCGTTCCTACTGAGCGCTTTTGGACATGAACTTAATTACATTTCTTAAAACAAAATGTTATTTTGTTTGTGTTTTTATCCCCCGCCAGAGGCGGAGGGATATAGAATTGATGATGTCTGTCCATTACAAAACTTTTCAGGGCTGTATCACAAGAACTACATAAAATATCAACATGAAACTTTATGAGTGTATAGATATCAATCAGGGGAAGTGTCATGCACAAGAACCATAACCATACACATTTTTAAATAAGAGATATTGCCCTTTGTTTTTGTGTATGATGTAACTTTTCAGGGCACTATCTCAGATACCATACAAGACTTCAACATGAATTCTTGGATGTATTGATATAAATGAGGAGAAGGGTCATGCTGAAGAACAATAACCCTTCACTTTTTATGCCCTCCTTCAAAAGAGGGGGTATATTGTTTTCAATGTCCGTCTGTCGGTCGGTCCATTGGTAGGTCCGTCCAACAAATGGTTTCCGAATGATAACTCAAGAACGCTTAGGCCTGGGATCAGGAAAGTTTATAGGTACATTGGTCATGACTGGCAGATGACTCCTATTGACTTTCAAGACTCTATGTCAAAGTTCAAGGTCACAGTGACTCGAAGCAGTAAAATGGTTTCCGGATGATAACTCTAGAACGCTTAAGCCTGGGATCAGAATAGTTCATAGGGACATTGGTCATGACCGGCAGATTACCCCATTGATTTTCAGGTCACTAGGTCAAAGTTCAAGGTCACAATGACTCGAAGCAGTAAAATGGTTTCGTGATGATAACTCAAGAACACTTAAGCCTGGGATCAGGAAAGTTCATAGGGAAATAAGCCATGACTTACAGATGACCCCTATTGATTTTCAGGTAACTAGGTCAAAGTTAAAGGTCACAGTGACTCGAAGAAGTAAAATGGTTTCGTGACGATAACTCAAGAACGCTTAAGTCTGGGATCAGGAAAGTTCATTGGGACATTGGCCATGACTGACAGATAACCTCAATTGACTTTCAGGTTACTAGGTCAAAGTTCAAGGTCACAGTGACTCGAAGCAGTAATATTGTTTCCGGATGATAACTCAAGAACGCTTAAGCCTGGGATCAGGAAAGTTCAAAGGGACATTGGTCATTTCAAACAGATGACTCCTATCGACTTTCAGGTCACTAGGTCAAAGTTCAAGGTCACAGTGACTCGAAACAGTAAAATGATTTCTTGATTATAACTCAAGAACGCTTAAGTCTGGGATCAGGAAAGTTCATAGAGACATTGGTCAGGACTGACAAATGACCCCTGTTGATTTTCAGTACTCTAGGTCAAATGTCAAGGTGACAGTGATTTGAAAGAGTAAAATGGTTTCCGGATTATAACTCACAAATGCTTAGGGTTAGGATCAGGAAAGTAAATTGGGACATTGGTCACGACTGACAGATGAACCCAATTGATTTTCAGGACTCTAGGTCAAAGTTCAAGGTCACAGTCCCCTGAAGCAGTAAAATGGTTTCCGGATGATAACTCAAGAACGCTTAGGGATATCAATTCAACAAATTAGCTTGTTTTCAAATGCTGTCAATATTCAATAGAACTGACGCTTTTTTATACGCCCGTTGAAAACAGAACAAATTATAGTAACTGTTTCACCCTTTGCGTGGGCACGCGGTTGGCCACTGCAGTTTCCGCTCTCTTCAAATAGTTTTTATCCGATCTTCACCGAACTTGTTCAGAAGTTGTATCTAGACAATATCTAGGTCAAGTGTAAATATGGGTCATGCCAGGTCAAAAAATAGGTCAGGGGGTCACTTAGTGCATTTCACGGATTTAGCATGGTGTCCGCTTTCTTTTTTAAGTAGTTTTCACCCGATCTTCACCAAACTTGGTCAGAAGTTGTGTCTAGATGATATCTAGGTGAAGTTCAAATATGGTTCATGCAGGGTCAAAAACTAGGTCACAGGGTCACTGTGCATTTCAAGGATTAAGCATGGCGTCCGCTCTCTAAATGAAGTTTTCTATCTGATCTTTACCAAACTTTGTCAGAAGTTGTATCTAGACAATATCTAGGCAAGTTCAAATTTGGGTCATGCCAGGAAAAACTAGGTCATGGGGTCACTTAGTGCATTTCAAGTGTTCATGGTGTCCGCTCTCTTTTTATGTCCCAATCAACTATAGTGGGGGACATATTGTTTTTGCCCTGTCTGTTGGTCTGTTTGCTCTAACTTTAACATTTTGCCATAACTTTTGCAATATTGAAGATAGCAACTTCATATTTGGCATGCATGTGTATCTCATGGAGCTACACATTTTGAGTGGTGAAAGGTCAAGGTCATCCTTCAAGGTCAAAGGTCAAATATATAGCTTCAAAGGGGCACAGAAGGGGACAAACACATTTCTTGTTTAAGTAGTTTAACCCAATCTTCACTAAACTTGGTCAGAAGTTGTGTCTAGATGATATCTAGGTCAAGTTCGAATATGGGTCATGCTGGGTCAAAAACTAGGTCATGGGGTCACTTAGTGCATTACAAGGAATTATCATGGTGTCTGCTCTCTTATTGAAGTAGATTTCATCCAATCTTCACCAAATTTGGTCTGAAGGTGTGTCTAGTTGATATGTAGGTAAAGTTCAAATATGGGTCATGTTATCAAGTTGATCAAAACCTTCAAACTGGTGTATCTTGTGACAGTTTGGCACTCTTGTTTGAAAATACTATCAATTTTCTTCTACCATGTGTTGATTTCTTTTTAATGCTTTTGATTATTTACTTTGTTTTAGATATTAGTGCTAAATACTTTTTTTTTCTCTATCACATGTTAATGTAGGTAATGGCTTACATTTTTATACATGTATAATTATTTAGTTTTCAATGTTAATGTACATGATTGCTATTGTATGGTGTTGCATAATTTATTTAATAACTAGTTAATATTTTGTGTTCCTTTCTTTTTAGCTTACCTGTCACGAAGTGACATGGTGAGCTTATGTGATCGTGTGATGTCCGGCGTGCGTCCGGCAACAATTTGGTTGTGTAGACAGTAGAGGTCACAGTTTTCATCCATCTTTATGAAATTTGGTCAGAATGTTTATCTTGATAAAATCTGGGTTGGGATTGTATTTGGGTCATCTGGGGTCAAAAACTAGGTCACTAGGTCAAATAATAGAAAAACCTTGTGTAGACAGTAGAGGTCACAGTTTTCATCCAATCTTAATTAAATTTGGTCAGAATGTTTATCTTGATGAAATCTGGGTTGGGATTGTATTTGGGTCATCTGGGGTCAAAAACTAGGTCACTCGGTCAAATAATAGAAAAACCTTGTGTAGACAATAGAAGTCACAGTTTTCATCCAATCTTTATGAAATTTGGTCAGAATGTTTATCTTGATGAAATCTTAGTTGGGATTATATTTGGGTCATCTGAGGTCAAAAACTAGGTCACTAGGTCAAATAATAGAAAAACCTTGTGAAGACAATAGAGGTCACAGTTTTCATCCAATCTTTATGAAATTTGGTCAGAATGTTTATCTTGATGAAATCTGGATTGGGATTGTATTTGGGTCATCTGAGGTCAGAAACTAGGTCACCAGGTCAAAGCATAGAAAAACCTTGTGTAGACAATAGAGGTAACAGTTTTCATCAGATTTTGATCAAATATGGTCAGAATGTTTGTCTTGTTAACAATCTGGGTTTGGATTGAATTTGGGTCATCTAGGGGCAAAAACAAGGTCACTAGGTCAAAGCGTTAAAAAAACTTGTGTAGACAGTAAAGGTTTCAGTTTTCATCCAATCTTAATAAAATTTGGCAAGAATGTTAATCTTGATAAAATCTGCATTGTGATTGTATTTGGGTCATCTGGGGTCAAAAACTAGGTCACTAGGTCAAATCATAGAAAAAACTTTTGTAGATAATAGAGATCTCAGTTTCCATCAGACCTTTATGAAATTTTGTCAGAATGTGTACCTTAGAAAAACCTTGTGTAGACAATAGAGGTCATAGTTTTCATCTGATCTTAATGAAATATAGTCAGAATGTTTATCTTGATAATATCTGATGTTGGATCGTATATGGGTCATCTGGGGTAAGAAAATTTGGTCACCGGGCCAATTCTAGTAAAACCTTGTGTAGATGAAAGAGGTCAAAGTTTTCATCACGTCTTAATGAAATTTTATTTGGCCCATTAGTACTTCATGACATAGCTTGCCATAGTCTGATAGAATTTAAGTTGATGTAGCAAGGTAAGTCAGGTGAGCGATTCAGGGCCATAATGGTCCTCTTGTTTATTTTATTGTTAAACAAGAGCGCCGCATGACGGAGCAATATACGCCCGATTCGTGTGCCATTGGAGATGATACACTGATGATTGATGTATTTGTTTTTGTTTTGAATTAGAGTCCGGACAAAGTAAAATGCACTAATTGACCCTTTGACCTAGTTTTTGACCCAGCATGACCCATATTCGGACTTGACCTAGATATCAACTAGATGCAACTACTGACCAAGTTTGGTGAAGATCGGATGAATACAATTTGAATTAGAGTCCGGACAAAGTGGCGCCGTTGAAAATGCACTAATTGACCCTATGACCTAGTTTTTGACCCGGCATGACCCATATTCGAACTTGGCCTATATATCAACTAGATGCAACTGCTGACCAAGTTTGGTGAAGATCGGATGAATACAATTTGAAATAGAGTCCGGACAAAGTGGCCCCTTTGAAAATGCACTTATTGACCCTATGACCTAGTTTTTGACCCGGCATGACCCATATTCGAACTTGGCCTAGATATCAACTAGATGCAACTGCTGACCAAGTTTGGTGAAGATCGGATGAATACAATTTGAATTAGAGTCCGGACAAAGTGATGCCTTCCGCCCGCCGCCCGCCGCCCGCCCGCCCGCCAAGGGGTTTCACATAATACGTCCCGTATTTTATACGGGCGTATAAAAAACGTCCATTTTTTTATGAACATACATCATTATTTTTTACAGCTCAAATTTTCTGCATTTGCATATCGAAAATAATGAATATTGTAAAAGGAGTGAATAATAAGTATATTGAAAAACCTTTCAGGGCTTGTTGTTCATTCACTTACCACAAAGATAATATACATCAGGGTGCATTATGTGACTTTATGGGGTTCTCACATGGATGTTAATGGATGTTAACACACTCATCAGTGGTTCTTTATTTCAAATAAATTTTTAAAACAATTTTTCATTACAATTTTAACTAGTGCATAAAAGACAGTTTTATGTTGCTTATGGGAATGTGAAAAACATCAGAATCACTTTATTTAATTAGGCTGTGTTCTTATCCAAAAATTTGTGATATGCAATACTCTTATACACAGTTATGCTGTATGTAAAGCGCAATTTTTGGCACCGATTTCAGACATACTGGTATTCAATGATGTATTCTTAAATCTTAAGATATCGGCATAAACTGCAAGAAAAACTATCTTTTATGCACACAAATTCTTATGCCCCCGGATCAAAAAATCAAGGTAAATTTTTTTGGCCTGTCTGTCATTGTATGTCAGTGTGTGTCCCAAAACTTTAACCTTCTTCATAACTTTTGCAATATTGAACGTAGCAACTTGATATTTGTCATGCATGTGTATCTCATGGAGCTGCACATTTTGAGTGGTGAAAGGTCAAGGTCATCCTTCAAGGTCAAAGGTCAAAAATAATAATATCAAAGCGGCACATTAGGGGGCATTGTGTTTCTGATAAACAAATCTCTTGTTGCAAATATATTTCAATAACTTGAGATATTTGCAAAAGTAAAGTTCTTAACTGTGTGTTTTTATTCTTTCCAGCCAGTGTGTAAGCCCCGTTGATTCTGCACCCTGACATCATGGTAAAAACATAGGTAGAAAATTGAAAAAATATGCATGTATACAAAGCATTTACAGTATTTAATTTGGGGAAATTTATTTCATTACAGTATATAAAATATCAAATTACAATATTTGATTATAAAATATACAAATACAACACTGACAATACAATATTACATGGAAATTTCACAGTAAATTATGTATTGCAATCAAAATGATTAAAAAATACCGTACATTCGCGGCCATAAGTCTACCTCGGCCATAAGTCGAGGGGTATAATGTGGCTAGAAAAACTTGGTTTTTTGCCTTGACCCTGCCATAAGTCGGGGGGGTAAATTTCCTCAATATCTCAGACATGTTTAAGTGACGTTTCAGTCATGGTTCTGAGGGCTTTTGCACTGGCAGTTGACATTTTTTTGGATATTAATAATAAGAATATATTTAATACGAAACATTCAACGTTTCAATTATTTATTATCACGAAAAATCTATTTTATTTTTCAAAATCATAATAACATTTCATTGATTATTTCGAACTTAATATATATTTCACAAATCAAAATTAGTTTCCCATTTAACTTAATAACTTTCAGCGTTAATATTATGAGCAGATAATTGACAATTATTTGCAATTAAGTGAATTACTACAAACAATAATTGATCACAAAAATATCACATGCAATAACTTATCACATTAATATCATATACATTTATTTATCACATGCATATCACATTTGTACAGGGAGACTTAGAATTCTATATTGAATTATATATAGGTGTTGGAATAAAATTTAAAAAGGACATGTTACTAAGTGGAAGCATGTACTTTCTCCTCATAATGACCTAAATAAGTTTCCTTTGTTCTCATTTGCAAAATTATGAAATTGCCTTTTTTCATTTTTACAATCTTCATCTTTCTCTGTTTCACGTCTTGTTCTGTTTTACAATTTTCCTACAATCTCATGCTTCATCTGTTTTACTTTTTCCCTGTTTCTTTATTTTCCTCCATTCTCAATCATCCTACATGTAAGTTCAATTAGTGTCTCCATTCTAACTCTTCGTCTACTTCACTGTTTTCCTACATTTTCACTCTTCCTCTGTTTCACTCTTCATATTTTTCACTATTTTCGTACATTCTCATGCTTCCTCAGTTTAATTAGTTTCATTCAGTCTAAGTCTTTGTCAAATTCACCATTTTCCACCATTATCGCTCTTCCTGTTTTACCACTTTCCTCCATTGTAATTCTTCTCTTTATAACTATTTCCTTCATTTACACTCTTCCAATGTTCCCCATATTGTCCTCTGTATCTATTCATCTTTTTTCAAATTTTTCCTCTTTTTTTCAAAATTTCCTCCATTTTCCAGCCTTTCATGAGTCATTTGTCACGCTTTCTGTACCCCAGCAATGACTGATGAAACTTTGTCAATCACTGTGCTGAGGACAGGCTCTTGCCCCAGAGAAGTGTCGCCCCACCGGTCCCACAATCTTGCACTTACAGTAACAACAGAAGCTTGCCTTGCAGCTCCAACACCGGATGAGATTGTTTCTATTCTCTGGTAAACAAAGATGTGACTGTATACAGTATAATAGTAGCAAATGAAAGATTGACTATTTGCCTAATAAATACATGTGTATTCTATTTGTGAATAATTAAAAACACCTTTTGACAAAAAATTTCCTCTTTTAAACTTCAGTTCAATTATCTAAAAGAGTTCAAAAGAGAGTCTAAAAGAGCTCCTATAAAAAAAACACTAATACATGCTATTATGATAGACAAAATAATTATGTACATCTTATCTAATAATGTAGTGGTGTAACATAACATATAACAGTAACAGTTTTTTTATGAAGATAACATTATCTTACAAAATGATACCTACCATAGACAAATAAAACAAGGGCTGTTTGTAAAACATGCATGCCCCCCATATGGGCTGTTCATTGTAGTGGCAGCCATTGTGTGAATACGTTTTTGTCACTGTGACCTTGACCTTTGACCTAGTGACCAGAAAGTCAATAAAATCTGCAAGTCACGATCAATGTACCTATGAAGTGTCATGATCCTAGGCAAAAGCATTCTTGAGTTATCATCCAAAAATCATTTTACTATTTTGGGTCACCTTGACCTTTGACCTTGTGACCTCAAATCAATAGGGGTCATCTGCGAGTCATGATCAATCTACCTATGAAGTTTCATGATCCTAGGCGTATGCGTTCTTGAGTTATCATCCGGAAACCATTTTACTATTACGGGTCACCGTGACCTTGACCTTTGACCTAGTGACCTCAAAATCAATAGGGGTCATCTGCGAGTCATGATCAATCTACCCATGAAGTTTCATGATCCTAGGCGTATGCATTCTTGAGTTACCATCCAGAAACCATTTTACTATTTCGGGTCACTGTGACCTTGACCTTTGACCTAGTGACCTCAAAATCAATAGGGGTCATCTGCAAGTCATGTTCAATGTACCTATGAAGTTTCATGATCCTAGCCCCAAGCGTTCTTGAGTTATCATGCGGAAACCACCTGGTGGACGGACCGACCGACCGACATGTGCAAAGCAATATACTCCCTCTTCTTCGAAGGGGGGCATAAAAACATTTACTTATGTTGTTGAGATGAAATTGTATTCACATTTGAAAAGGAAATACCATTTCATTGCAAATAATGATGAGCAAATAATACCTTTGATATTTGTCTGCTTGCATGCAAAACAACGTTCGGCCTTCAACTGTGGGTCATTAGCAAGACGATCTTTGATTCTTCGTCCCTGAAAAAAACATCAACAAGATTATATGTTTGTGTACTATTATTAAGTTGGGTTTTACTATGGATTGCTGATCTGTAATATATTATTATAGTAGCATTTTAGTATTGCAAATTAAACAAGAGATTGTCAAGCAACATGGTCCCCTACCGGTGAAACTCCACCATTTTCAATTTTTTTGTTATTGTTTTATATTTATTTGTTGCAAACCAGAATTCTTGATGTAACAACATATTGCCATCTATTCATGTTTCAAGTTTCATGAAAAAATATGAAGAACTTTTAAAGTTATCGCAGGATCCAGAAATGTCTGACAGACTGACGGACTGACTGACAGACAGAGCGCAAGCCATAAGCCCCCTCCAGGGACAATAAAACATTATACAATACAAGATGCATGCTATGATTGCTAAACAAGCATTCCTGCAGCTGGTGTCCTCAACTTTGTTCTGGTCAGCACATTCCTGCAGCTGGTGTCCTCAACTTTGTTCTGGTCAGCACATTCCTGCAGCTGGTGTCCTCAACTTTGTCCTGGTCAGCACTTTCCTGCAGCTGGTGTCCTCAACTTTGTTCTGGTCAGCACATTCCTGCAGCTGGTGTCCTCAACTTTGTTCTGGTCAGCACATTCCTGCAGCTGGTGTCCTCAACTTTGTTCTGGTCAGCACATTCCTGCAGCTGGTGTCCTCAACTTTGTTCTGGTCAGCACATTCCTGCAGCTGGTGTCCTCAACTTTGTTCTGGTCAGCACATTCCAATTACTTAATGCTCTACTCACCATTTGCATAACTTGATGTCCTAATTACTATGTGCATTAATGTATGTCCTAAGGGTTGGGGTTTCTTGTTCAGTCCATAAAAAAGTTAACCCTAACTGCTCAATTATTAATTATTTTTGGTAAGCCCGATTGTTTGTGTTCTATCTAATGTTTGATTATTGATGGTCATTGAGCAGTACTGCATATGTTATTTTTTATGTATATTATTTATACATGATGTTATTTTAAAACAAAATTTAAATATATGTTAAATTTACGTATAACAGATAAGGGGTATCTTCCTAATTTGGCATATAGTCTAATTTGATATATAGTCTAATTTGACATATAGTCTAATTTGGAATATAGTTCTGATAGATTTGTTGACACATATAATTGTTATTTAAAACAATCTTTAATTCTTTTCGTAAATCAAGTCCCCAGATTTCAGCATAAAAGAGAAGTATGGGCGTTACTAGTTAATCAAAATGATTTAATTTTTCTTAAGTTAGTATGTCATATTGTTTTTTTACAGACGAAAGTCAATGAAGCTCTTTTTTACTGTGTTATAAGTTATTATTTAGATAGTTTCCGTTTTTACTATGGACATATGAACAATGTAATTGCTTACTCTGGACTAAAGAACAATCGACTACTTAACTGTACAAAAGGACTACCTATCTATAGACCCATACATAATCTACTTCCTTACTATGGATAGATGTACAAGCCTACGTAAGTATGACCCAATGTACTAAAGACTCAAAACTAAAGACCCATGTACAATGGAATACCTTACTATGACCTCATGTACACTTGCTCAAAACTAAGGATACCATCATGTATAATGGATTGTATAGATATGCATAGCTATTGACTCATGTACAGTAGACTCCAAACTAAGGACCGATGTAAAATTTGCTACCCAACTATTGCCCTATATACAAAGTACTACTTAACCATGTATTTATTTAAAATGGATCACTTTATTATTGTCCTATGTTACAACTGAATACATACATGCAGACCCGTGTACAAACGACTAACCAATTCAACTATGGACCTATGTATCGGACAATCTAACATTGACTTCCTAACTACTGACCACAGCACTTAGGACAAACTTACAAAGAAATGCCTTATTACTATGAACTATGGATCTCTGTAAAATTGACAGCATAACAAGAGGTCACTTACCTCGCTTTCTGCCATGTCCCTCTCCCTTGGCCTGTTTGCCTGCATGACAGGAGCCTGGTAGTTGTACAGATAGTGGATACCTAGCGGCATGTCAGCATTGTCGATCATTGTATCCGTGGAAAACGTACTGCATGCAGTGTTGTCCACAAAGTGTTGATAGCCGACAATTGCTTCACCACAGGCAAAACACAGGCTTTGTCCGCAGAGACCGCATTTCACAAAGTTGCAACTATTGGTCAGATACAATGTAAGTGACGGATTTTAAGCCTCAACATGTGCTTGTATTTTATCTGTGAGTAAAGAGAAATTTTGCTACAGATTTTTGTGCTTAATTTTAAAACACATTTGTGCTTGTACACCTTTACAAAAGGAAACGATTCTTTGTTCAGGTCATAACACATTTAATATGCTTGTGATACAAATGATGACTTATTTAATTTAACAGCATTCGTATGTACTTTGCCATAATAGGGGCTTAACAGCAAAAAAGTTCATTAAGTGTATAAAATTTAATTTCTTAGCACTAACCCGCCGATTTTCATCATGGGTGATCTGCATTTTGGGCATTTCTTTGACATCTTCTGAACATATAGATCACTATATCTGTTTTCCTTTCTCTTTTCCATCTCTCTTCTATGTTGCTCTTTGGCTTCTTTGCTAGGATTCCCTGTGACTATCTCCTTCACATCACCAGTAATTGACGCACACTTTTCGCCCTGCAAAACATAACAATAATTCTAGTGTACCCAAAATATTTATTTTATTCTAATTTCATCCACAATGACTTTACCCATTTATGCTTAGTAGACTCTCCCATCCATATAAATTGGATCAATTTATTTTCAAAATTAGGGATGTCTAGTATAATTATTTCTATATTTAGGATATTTCTTACAAAAATACCTTTAAGCAAACAGCTGAGACCCAGATGAGACGCCACATCATGCGGCGTCTCATCTGGGTCTACACTGTTTGCCAAGGCCTTTTTTCTAGAGGCTAGGCATAAATGGGTTAAACAATACCCTGGTTAAAAAACTTAGCTGTATTTCCATCTATTGTAAGCAGGTTACCTGTATATTTTTACTCAAGAAAAATCTGTTAACCTGTAATTTATTTTGCTTTCCAACTTAACATTTAATTGTTCTAGGGTAATTAAACAATGCTTTAACTTATTTTCAACGATAATCTATGACCAGTCTCTGGTGACCACTGGACTGCTTGTTTGAACAAGAGCACCGCATAACGGGTGCCACGCTCGGCTACGGGTGCAGTTTTGAATAAATAAAAGCTTGTCATATTTTTAATTTTTTTAAGGTCACAGTGACCTTGACCTTTGACCTAGTGAACCAAAAATGGGTGTGGCGTGTAGAACTCATCAAGGTGCATCTACATATGAAGTGTCAAAGTTGTAGGTGGAAGCAATTTGATTTTAGAGCCAATGTTCAAAACCTTAACAAAATGTTATGGTTTTAGCATGACACGGACGTCAGACGTCAGACCGCGGACGACACGACAAGCTGGCTATGACAATTTCTCGAATTTTCTTCGAAAACGCCGAGCTAATGATTCATAGTCCATAACAGTTAAAATAAAGGTCAAAGAGTGGATGCAGATATGCTTTGATTAAAAACAGTCGGTGATAACTATGCAAGAAGTATACAAGTTTTAAGTGATTTGAAATGTTGTTAGATGGAAGAGCCCTTCCCAAATCAATTGCTATTGATGCATCACTGAGGACAGATTCACAGAACAGCACAATCATTTTACCAGGGAAGACCCAATACTCTTCAGCAAATTTAGTAAAAAGTGAAAATGACAGGCAATTCATCAATTTGCAAATTATCAAAAATAACTTTTATTAACCAAATTTATCAGGATAAAAACATGCTCCACTCAGTAACATGTATTTTCATAATCTTCATCAAACACATATATTTAATTCAATATATTATTTTACGTCGTTCTTTACATTTGTAATATTTTTGGGATAAAGTATTATGTGCGATATTTATGTGATATTTTATTTCAGGATAAAATATTGGTTAACTGAAATAAAATATTGGTTGTTATAGGATACTTTTTTAAAAATAATTGTTGTCATGAATGTTTTTATAATTTTAAAATGGCAATTTATGATACACCTGTGATATTTATGTTTAAAATAGTCTCGTCAAACATTTTTAGTTTTTACACAGCCAGAGTTCACACAACAGACGCCGGACATCACACAGTCACATATGCTCATCATGTCACTTCGTGACAGAAGTTGAGCTAAAAATCAATTGTTACGGTGAGTGCAGTCTGACGGTTCACTGTCATATTCCACTAGGAAAAAGTTTTCATAAAAAGAAACAATATTTACTCGGGATACATTCTCGTACATTCTGTATGAAACTTAAAATAAAAACTTCTGGTTCATCCAAGTTCTACTTTCGATTTAAATATACTTTAAAATGTTTTTTATTCAATGAAATAGTCAATGTTGAAAACTACATCTTTTAACTTCTTTTTTCACTTGTCCTGTAGAATGAGTTTTGGTGAAATTTACTTTATTTTGTCCACTGCCAGGACCTCAGGATTGCTAGATGAATGCCATTTTCACAATGTTGCTGTGACCTTTTTTTCTTAAAAGTCTGAACAAACTTTATACCTGATGCCATCTCTGCCTGCACTCTGTACAAAATGTGAAGTTACACTGTGGGCATACACCAAGCATCAGGTGCTTCTCTGGTTCACTGATAACGACACAGTTACACCGTGGGCAGTAGGTTACATCATCCATCACGTCAAGGGCTTTCTGTTGAAAGAGACATTTCCTTACTATCCGTTGTCTAAAACGTGCATTATTTTCGGCTATTTAAATCATACATAAAAGCCTGTTAAATACAATCGTCAAAATTTCCAAATTATCAGATAATTATTCTAAAAATAAAGAATTGTGAAGCTGTTATATCCAATTTACTGATATAGTTATGCTTTAGCTTATATTTTCTAGCTTTATATAAGTTTGATCTAATTTTGTAATTCACTTATAATTACAAATTTATCAATCAAAAGTAATACTTGTTCACCAATTTAAAAGTAGAGCTTTGTCACAGACGTGACGAAAACCCTAACATGCAGCATTGACACAGAATATTTTGCATGTTGTCTTCACAAGAAACAGTGGACACCAATGTGCTCAATGTTTAAAACGCACTTTAATTGTCCCCGTGACCTAGTTTTTGACCCGGCATGGCCCATGTTTGAACTTGACCTACACATCATCTAGATACAACTTCTGACCAAGTGTGGTGAAGATTGGATGAAAACAACTTAAATTAGAGAGCAGACACCATGCTGAATGTGTAAAATGTACTAAGTGACCCAGTGACCTAGTTTTTGATCTGGCATGACCCACGTTCAAACTTGGCTTACGATCATCTAGATAAAACTTCTGACCAAGTTTGGTGAAGATGGGTTGAAAACTACTTGAATAAGAGAGCGGACACGATGCTGAATGTTAAACAAGAGAGCCATGATGGCCCTGAATCACTCACCTGACTAACCTTGCTACATCAACTTAAATTCTATCAGACCCATATACAATCCCAAGAAAGATTTCATTAATTAATACATTCTGACAAAATGTCATTAACACTTGTTGAAAACTGTGACCTCTTTCATCTACACAAGGTTTTATTTGAATTGGCCCGGTGACCTAATTTTTGACCCCTGATGACCCATATACGATCCAAAAGTCAGATGTTATCAAGATAAACATTCTGACAATACTTCATTAAGATCAGATGAAGACTATGACCTCTATTGTCGACACAAGGTTTTTCTATGATTTGACCTAGTGACCAAGTTTTTGACCACAGATGACCCAAATACAATCCCAACCCAGATTTCATCAAGATAAACATTCTGGCCAAATTTAATTAAGTTTGGATGAAAACTGTGACCTCTACTGTCTACAAAAGTTGTTTTTTTAATTTGACCAAGTTACCTATTTTTTTACCCTAGACGAACCAAATTCAATCCCAACACAGATTTTAACAAGACCAACATTCTGACAATATTGAATTAAGATCTGATGAAAACTGTGACCTCTATTGTCTACACAAGGGTTTTCTATGATTTGACCTAGTGACCTAGTTTCTGACCCTAGATGACCCAAATACAATCCCAATCCAGATTTTATCAAGATACACATTCTGACCGAATTTCATAAAGATTGGATGATAACTGTGACCTCTATTGTCTACACAAGGGTTTTCTTTTATTTGACCTAGTGACCTAGTTTTTAACCCAGATGACCCAAATACAATCTTAACCCAGATTTCACCAAGATGAACATTCTGATCAAATTGTATAAAGATTGGATGAAAACTGTGACCTCTATTGTCTACACAAGGGTTTTCTATGATTTGACCTAGTGACCTAGTTTCTGACCCTAGATGACCCAAATACAATCCCAATCCAGATTTCATCAAGATACACATTCTGACCGAATTTCATAAAGATTGGATGATAACTGTGACCTCTATTGTCTACATAAGGTTTTTCTTTTATTTGACCTAGTGACCTAGTTTTTAACCCAGATGACCCAAATACAATCTCAACCCAGATTTCACCAAGATAAACATTCTGATCAAATTGTATAAAGATTGGATGAAAACTGTGACCTCTATTGTCTACACAAGGGTTTTCTATGATTTGACCTAGTGACCTAGTTTCTGACCCTAGATGACCCAAATACAATCCCAATCCAGATTTTATCAAGATACACATTCTGACTGAATTTCATAAAGATTGGATGATAACTGTGACCTCTATTGTCTACACAAGGTTTTTCTGCTATTTGACCTCGTGACCTAGTTTTTAACCCAGATAACCCAAATACAATCTCAACCCAGATTTCACCAAGATAAACATTCTGATCAAATTGTATAAAGATTGGGTGAAAACTGTGACCTCTATTGTCTACACAAGTCTTTTCTATTATTTGACCTAGTGACCTAGTTTTTGACCGCAGATGACCGAAATACAATCTTAACCCAGATTTCATCAAGATAAACATTCTGACCAAATTTCATAAAGATTGGATGAAAACTGCTACCTCTATTGTTTACACAAGGTTTTTCTATTATTTGACATAGTGACCTAGTTTTTGACCTAGCGACCTAGTTTTTGACCTCAGATGACCCAAATACGATCCCAACCCAGATTTCATCAAGATAAACATTCTGAACAAGTTTCATAAAGATTGGATGATAACTGTGACCTCTATTGTCTACACAAGGTTTTTCTTTTATTTGACCTAGTGACCTAGTTCTTAACCCAGATGACCCAAATACAATCCCAACCCAGATTTCACCAAGATAAACATTCTGATCAAATTGTATAAAGATTGGATGAAAACTGTGACCTCTATTGTCTACACAAGGCTTTTCTATTATTTGACCTAGTGACCTAGTTTTTGACCGCAGATGACCGAAATACAATCTTTACCCAGATTTCATCAAGATAAACATTCTGACCAAATTTCATAAAGATTGGATGAAAACTGCTACCTCTATTGTTTACACAAGGTTTTTCTATTATTTGACATAGTGACCTGGTTTTTGACCTAGCGACCTAGTTTTTGACCTCAGATGACCCAAATACAATCCCAACCCAGATTTCATCAAGATAAACATTCTGACCAAGTTTCATAAAGATTGGATGAAAACTGTGACCTCTACTGTCTAACAAAACAAATTGTTGACGGTTTTTCTATTATTTGACCTAGTGACCTAGTTTTTGATCCCAGATGACCCAAATACAGACCCAACCCAGATTTCATCAAGATAAACATTCTGACCGAATTTTATAAAGATTGGATAAAAACTGGGACCTCTAACTAACTAATGGGATTGTTTACCCTCGGGACTTCGGTTAAAAACCATTGCCCGAGCACACTGCTTAACATAAAACTCTGCATAAAAAGGTCGAAAACGGCCATAAATTGGGCAGCCCGATTTTACTGGGCTGTACCATTGATATAAATAGAAAACTTTGCAGTGTTGGTGCGGTGCCTTAATAAAAATCTATTGGTTTAAAAATATCTAACCTTTATAAGAAGCGTTAAAAAGACGCAGTACTTTACAGTGGATAGGCCTAACGCTGTTAAAAAGCGGCGTTTTTATTGGTTGATGCACTTTTAAAACGGTGGCACTGATTGGCCGAAATTTCTTATTAAGGATTGCAAGTAGGTCAATCTGGGACCTCTATTGTCTACACAAGGTTTTTCTATTATTTGACCTAGTTTTTGACCTAGTGACCTAGTTTTTGACCCCAGATGACCCAAATACAATCCCATCCCAGATTTCATCAAGATAAACATTCTGACAAAATTTCATAAAGATTGGATGAACACTGTGACCTCTACTATCTACACAAACAAATTGTTGACGGACACACGCACAACGGACGCCGGACATCACACGGTCACATAAGCTCATCATGTCACTTCGTGACAGGTGAGCTAAAAACGCAATAAGTGACCCCGTAACCTAGTTTTTTGGCCCATGTTCAAACTTGGCGCCGCGATCATCAAGATAAAACTTCTGACCAAGTTTGGTGAAGATATTGGATGACAACTACTTGAATTAGAGAGCGGACACCATGCTCAATGTTTAAAACACACTGAGTGACCCCGTGACCTAGTTTTTGACCCGGCATGACCCATATTCAAACTTGACCTAGAAATCATCTAGATACAATATCTGACCAAGTTCGGTGAAGATCGGATAAAAACAACTTGAATTAGAGAGCAGACACCTAAGACGGACCGACCAACAGGCAGACAGACAAGCTCACTCCTATATACCCCCCTAAACTTCGTTTGTGGGGGATATAATAATTCACACTAAAATCAAAATTTTGCAGGTATAATTCATATTCTCACAATGGTAAGAAAAAGATGTGACACTCTACCTGTAGTGCCAATGTCTCATATCGCTCAAAGTCCTCTTTGGAGAGAAGCTCCTTGAGAATTGTGGGATGTAGGTCAGCCTTGCACTTGTACATGGGACAGCTGGGGTTAAACAGGGAAGGTACCTTTGTTAGTCAAACCTGGTCAAGGGAGGTAGAACTAATAGTGCCTCAAAACAAGTTTGTACACGGACAAATGGACTTTCCGATCCATAAATGTGCTCAAAGTTTGAGCAAACTCCACTATACAGTTTAAGAGTAGTTGAACATAACAATATTGAGAACTATACATTCTGTTTAAAACGACAAAGGTCCAAAATTCAGCAAAATCCAGTTGAAACCTAAAGTATTAACTAACCATCATCCACTTATATCATTCTACTTTTTCTAACAGGTTTAAGTCATTTAACCCTTTCCTTCTCAGAAGCAAAGTGAAAATGGCTATGTGCAAACAGCTTAAAACCAGAACAGCCTGCGAGTAACTCACAGTCTGTTCAGGTTTTATGCTGTTTGCTGCTCATCAGTAACAAAGGGTTGAAAATGAAGCCTTAAAAATTTTATTCTAGTAAGAAAGGTCTTTAATTAAATGTAACTTTGTTAGGGACTACAAATGCGTAAAAATATGTATCTAAGTGGTTAAGGGTTAAATACGCTTCCAGTATTTACAGTAGGTTGTGCACATTCCCTTCCTGCACAATGGTCAGGCAATGACTGGAGAGGCAGTTCCGGCACATGTGATGTCCACAATCGGGTAACAGGACAAACTGAGCCCCGGGTCCAGAGTGATAGCAAATCTCACACTCCTGATTGGATCTGTAAAAGTCTCTGAGGCGTTGTGACATATTGTACCTAAAATAGAGATTCATAATTGAGTCAAGTTCTGACAAAACTGGGTTTAATGCATGTGTGTAGTGTCTTTCCAGATTAGCCTGTGCAGTTTGCACAGGCTAATCAGGGACGACACTTTCCGCGTGTATGACATTTTTTGTTTAAATGAAGTCTCTTCTTAGCAAAAATCCAATTTAGGTGGAAAGTGTCGTCCCAGATTAGCCTGTGTGGACTGAACAGTCTAATCTTGGATGACACTTTACGCACATGCATTAAGCCCAGTTTTCTCAGAACAAGGCTCATTCATACATTTGAGCCTCGCTTTGGGAAAATGGGGCTTAATGCATGTGCATAATGTGTCGTCCCAGACATTCCTGTGAAGTCCACACAGTCCACACAGGCTCCACAGGAACAATACTTTTGCCTTAACTGGATTTTAGAGATTTAAGAAGAGACTTCCTATATATAAAATTGCATAAAAATGAAAGTTTTATTTTTGATTAGCCAGTGCAGACTGCACAGGCTAATCTGGGATGACACTTTATGCATAAGCTTAAAGCATAAATTGGCCACAGCAAGGCTCATTTTTCACATTTTTAAACAGTTAATAAGTCAAGGATTTGTTGATCATTTTAAACATTTGGATCAACAAAGTACAAAATCCTGGAAAGAAGATTTTTGTTAACACAGATAAACAGATTTGGTGTTGGATTTTTTATCACTGACAATCAGGCCCTGTCAGTGACAATGTCTAGGGAATCGAGTCATAAAAAATGCCTTCATATTGTGAAAGACAGATCATTACTAATAATAGTTACAAATGGTTAAAAACTTACCTAGTACACAAAAATACTGATTATTCTGCAATAGCTTCCATTCAAATTTATATGACCTTGTTCACAGACTTAACTGACATTTCTATCATTTTTACAATAGAACAGAACTGAAGTTAACCATATAACCCATATGAAGAAGTATTGGTTCTTGCAAGGGGATTCAGTTTCATATTTAAAAGCTGATAACACTAAACAATTGGGTTTATTTGTGGTTTAATAAATAACAACACAAACGAAAAACGATTAGATTACCTAATCATGGTAGTGACGATGTTGTTCAAATCTGTCGTTTCCATGACAACCCTGCAATCATCAATATCCTCGTCCACACTGTGAACACTCACAGACAGGCTGTCAACAACTCCCAGCATGCTATATAAACCATCATCATAATTATTTATTAGATCATCACTATTTAATTTAACTTGTTTCTTTCAAACTATTTTAAGGTCACTAATAATTTCAACAAGACTATTGCCAAGCAATAAAAGTCCCCTAAAGGTAGCTTTTTTAAGAGAGATCTATCCATTCATGTTTCAAGTTTCATGAACAAATTAAAGAACTTTTAAAGTTATCGCAGGATCCACCATTTTCAGCAACATTTCAAGTCTATTTTTTGCCATAGCAACCATATTTCTTGACATAGGAACAAAAATTAATGACGTGCATAATCTCCATATTGCCATCCGTCCATGTTTCAAGTTTCATGAAAAAATATCAAGAACTTTTAAAGTTATCGCAGGATCTACCATTTTCAGCAATATTTCTAGTATATTTGTTGCAATAGCAACCAGAATTCTTGACATAGGACCAAAATGAAATGGCGTGCATAATTTCCATATTGCCATCTGCCCATGTTTCACGTTTCATGAAAAAATATGACGAACTTTTAAAGTTATCGCAGGATCCAGAAAAGTGTGACAGACTGATAGACACACAGAGCACAAACCATAAGTCCCTCTCCGGTTTCACCGGAAGGGGACTAAAATAGCTTAGCCAACTGTAGCGTCATATATTTTTTGAAAAACAGTTTAGAAGACATAGATCTCTTTATCCAAAGTCAAATTAAATAAGTTGGATTGTGCAACCATGTGCAAGTGTTTTACATTTAAATATAAAACCCTGTTTGTTTTAATTGTTGCTTTTCAACAGTATTTCAGTCATGTAACAGCAGTCAGTTAACAAATTCGAATTTTCATCAGTACAATCGTTAACCAGTACTAATGCACATCCTTAGGACAGTAGCTGCTCCCCAACTTCAATCACTGATTGAAGGAGGATGGCCCTTGAAGTCAAGACATTATTTTTGTACAAATGCCCATATAATTTAGGTGGCCAGGCTGGCAAAGAATTAGGAGATCCTCATATTTGTACTCCAGCGTTTACCAATGGACCTACTTGGCTAAATCATTTTTAAAACAGCATTTAGTGGTAAAGAAGGATGCACACCACAAAATAACCTGAGACTTAACTCCACAATACTTACCTCAGCACATTCTCCGTCAGCCAGTCTATCCACGTGTACAAGACCGGCATACAAGGCGCTGAGCCATCATGGCTGCCAGTGTCCCACATTTTGTCAAGCTCATGGCAAACAAGCGTGAGCTGCTGGGGGGACATCCAGGGGCAAGCAACTGCGTAGATTGGGGGCTCCTGAGATGGGTAGGACTGGGGCAGAGTGACGTGAAGACATATCGGGGGCAGGTAGTCAACAGCGAATTCCCATATCATCCGCTGGCCTAAATTAATTGATCATATTGTTCAGTTTTGTTTTAATTGAAACCTTTTAAGATAAATAAAATCAAAAGCAAACTCAACTAATAAAGTACTAAGAGTTTTTCGTTTTGGATTCATCACATGTGAAAAGAGAGAGAGTGAAACACATGCATGAGCAAGAATTAAGTCAACATAACTGCTACATGAAACTTAATAAATAACAAGAGCACCGCCTTGCGGGTGCAGACTATCTATTTTTCTTTTTAAAGGTGAAGGGAACTATCTCAATAATTCAATCAAACAAGATATGTGTTTGTCAGAAACACTATGTCGCCTTCTGCGCCGCTTTGAATTATTTTTTTTGTGACCTTTGATCTTGAAGGATGACCTTGACCTTTCACCACTCAAAATGTGCAGCTTCATGAGATACACATGCATGCCAAATATCAAGTTGGTATCTTCAATATTGCCAAAGTATTCATAAAATGAGCGATTTTGGCCACATATACTTGACCTCTGACCTTGAAAGATGACCTTGACCTTTCACCCCCAATATGTGCAGCTCCATTATATACACATGCATGCCAAATATCAAGTTGGTATCTTCAATATTGCCAAAGTATTAATAAATTGAGCGATTTTGGCCACATATATTTGACCTCTGACCTTGAAGGATGACCTTGACCTTTCACCACTCAAAATGTGCGCCTCCACGAGATACACATGCATGCCAAATATCAAGTTGCTATCTTCAATATTGCAAAAGTATTCATAAAATGAGCGATTTTGGCCACATATATTTGACCTCTGACCTTGAAGGATGACCTTGACTTTGACCTGTCACCATTCAAAATGTGCAGCTCTATGAGATACACATGCATCCCAAATATCAAGTTGCTATCTTCAATATAGAAAAAGTTATTGCAAATGTTAAAGTTGGAGCAAACAGACCAACATACAGACAGGGCAAAAACAATATGCCCCACACTATAGTGGGTGGGGGGACATAAAAAGATGGATGGGTGGGGTGGAGAGAGGTGTATAGTGTGGGTGTGTGGTCATTTATTACATTATCTTCTAAACATAAGAAATAACAAGAGCTTCAGAGGACAGCGCGCTCGACTATTAGAGTGCTTGACAGTATAACGTAAGCCATCATGGGGAAATTGTTCATATTCAATAATATATAAGACGATCTTTCAAAAATAAAAAAAGGGTAGGGGGTAGGGGGGGTGGAGAGGGGGTATAATGTGTGTGTGTGGGGGGGGTAATTTATTAGATGATGTTTAAAAAAAAATTGGGGTGGGTGGGGGGTACGGGGTGAAAGGGGGGTATAATGTGGGGTCAGGTAATTTATTAGATGATGTTAAATAAAATTGAGGGGGGGGAGGTTTGGGGGGGGGGGGTTTGGAGGGGGGAGGAAGGGATTCTGGTAGGGGCATGGGGTATTGTTTGGGTGGAATCCATTGTGGTATTCAGGTAAGTGTTGTTTTGTCAAAGTAATAATAAAATATGATCATAAATAAAGAAGTTATGGCAATTTAAGCAAAATGTTCAATTATCTAAGTGTAAAAGGGGCCATAATTATGTCAAAATGCTTGAAACAGTGGTCTGCTCTTGTTTATAGGTTGGGGTCATGTTGGTTAACAAGTAGTTAACATATAAAAGCAATATGTCAAAGGTTATAGGAAATATTTGGGGTAGTACGCAAACTTTAACATAGATTTATCAAAAATATGCATATTCTAATTATAAAAGGGGCAAACATTATGACAAAATGCTTTATAGAGTTGTCTGCTCTTGTTTATAGGTTGGGGTGATGTTGGTAAACAAGCATGCGTAATATAAAAGCAATATGTCAAGGGACAATGAAAATAAATGGGGTAGTACGAAAACTTTAACATTTGCTGCATATTCTAAGTGGAAAAGGGGCCATTATTATGACAAAATTCTTGATAGAGCTGTCTGCTCTTGTTTATAGGTTGGGGTCATGTTGGTAGTTGGGGTCATGTTGGCAAACAAGTATGCATAATATGAAAGCAATATGTCAAGGGACAATGAAAATAAATGGGGTAGTACGAAAACTTTTACATTTGCACGCTAACGGCACGGCACTGCACGGAACGCTGACGCCGGGGTGAGTAGGATAGCGCCACTATATATATTTCATATATAATAGTCGAGCTAAAAATGCAAAAACAAAATAAAAATAATTTTTTTTTTGGGGGGGGGGGGGGGGGGGGGGGGGGGGGGGGGGGATTCTTGGGTGGGATAGTTGGACAGTCTTTCAAAAATAAAATAATAAAAATAAATATTATTTTTTTAACCATGTTTCAAAAAAAAAAAATGGGGGGGTGGTTGGGTGGGGTCAGAGGTAGTCTCATTTATAAGACACGCAATGAATTTAGAGATACTTTTTATATGGGCTGAATTCTTTGGAACGTCTCATTGGGGAATAGTCAAAAATGTGTTGGAAACCAGAAAGTTTAAATTTTCATCAATTTGCGTAAAATTGCAAAATAACATTACCAACTCATTCAGTTTTGGTTCAGAAGTCCATTTTTACCTCAAATATCGTCGAATTGAAGTTAAAAAGGCATAAATTCTTCAGTTAAACTTCTGCTTAAATCGCAAAACAATCACTGACCTGTAGCCATGTGATGAAACTGATTTAAATATGAACCAATCAGAAGAAGGCATTACGGTGTAACGTGAACGCGTAATTTTATTTTACAAGAGCATTTAACACTGACTTTTACCTAACTAGATCTAGTATGCCAATCTTTGTCCATTTAATAAGCATATGTTCAAAACAGATATGGTGCAGTTTCTATTCACTCTTCTTCGTTTCAGCAAGTTTTTATGCATGTCTTTTTCACACCTCTGTCTGTGTTGTTTTATGTACTTACATTCTAGGTTACATGTACATAGGACGGTATACTGTACGATTTTTATCAATATTATTTATGTACAGTATAAAAATAAAAGATGTAATTTATTTCAGAACTTTTTAATTGTCACTTTAGAAAAAAAACAATGCTAAATTAATCCAGAAAAGTATAATAACATCGGTTTACTATGTAACGCTCTGCACCACAACAGACGAACGCAAACTGTATTTTACGCTGTTTATTCTTCCGCATTTAAACCAGATGCTTTAAATCGAGGTCGTATTATCGATTTATATCTACACAGCGAGCGAATCGAGAGATAATGAAAAATTTAATAGTGGTTGGATTTAAATTGATCAGGTGTCCAAATTTCAAAGTGTCATTACATAATTTTTACGGAACATTATCGAGAAATGAATTATCTACACAGGTATGTAAAGATTATTGCAATCCGTAGATATTAAGTGTCTTATATCGGGGCTTGAATGTTGCGCACAAAATCCTTGCTCAACAATAAAGACAAAGAAGGAAAACAATTCCCACCATTAATCGAATGGTTCAGCCGTTGGACGCTCCAAATATTACCAATATAAAAAGAAGCTTATATTTGAGAGCGTCCACAAGTTGGACTAGGGTTGGGGGGGGGGGGTATAGTGTAAGGGTGTGGTCATTTATAAGATGATCTTTCAAAAAAAAAAAGGAAAAAAATAATAACAAAATTTGAGAGGGGATTCGGGGGGGGCATGGGAATGGTTTGGGTGATGTCTATTGTAGTATGTCATGTAAGAGTTGTTTTGTCAAAGTATCAATCAAATCTGATCATAAATAACGAAGTCATGGCAATATTTGCAAAATTAAATTATTTTACCTTGAGAGTCAATGTCATTCAAAGGTCAAGGTAAAATTCAACTTGCCAGGTACAGTAGTACCAGTACCCTCATGATAGTATGAAAGTATTTGAAGTTTGAAAGCAATAGCCTTGATACTTTAGAAGTAAAGTGGATGTAACACAAGTCGAAAAAGGGCCATAATTCCGTCAAAATGACAACCAAATTTATGCAACTTGTTCCCTACAGTCCCCTTATGATAGTTTGTGAGTGTTCCAAGTCTGAAAGCAATAGCTATTATACTTTAGGAGTAAAGCGGCCCAAAACACAAAACTTAACGAAATTTTACGTTTTCTAAGTATAAAGGGGCCATAATTCTGTCAAAATGCCAGTCAGAGTTACATAACTTTGCCTGCACAGTCCCTTATGATAGTAAGTAAGTGTCGCAAGTATGAAAGCAATAGGAATAAAGTGGACCTAAACACAAAACTTAACCAAATTTTCAATTTTCTAAGTATAAAAAGGGCACATAATTCTGTCAAAATGCACGCCAGAGTTACCTAACTTTGCCTGCCCTGTACCCTCATGATAGTTAGTAAGTGTACCAAGTTTGAATGCAATAGCTTGGATGCTTTATGAGAAAAGTGGACCTAAACACAAAACTTAACCAAATTTTCAATTTTCTAAGTATAAAAAGGGCACATAATTCTGTCAAAATGCACGCCAGAGTTATCTAACTTTGTCTGCCCAGTCCCCTCATGATAGTTAGTAAGTGTACCAAGTTTGAATGCAATAGCTTTGATACTTTATGACAAAAGTGGACCTAAACATAAAACTTAACCGGACGCCGATGCCGACGCTGACGCCAAGGTGATGACAATAGCTCATTTTTTTTTTTTTTAAATAGATGAGCTAAAAATTATCAATCAGTACATGTACCAGACTGTGATCTGGATAGCTGGACACCACTACTATTAACTGTACTGTCACCATTCTGATCAATTGTTTGATACACGGCCACATGGATCTGGTTTGGACTGAACACAGGTACATTCAGCTGAAAGTCAGAAAGTAGGATCTTAAAATGGGCTGTATGCAGACAACTTATTTATTACATAAATACATTATAACAGGGTTCACATTCCATATGCCAAATTTTCCATTGACTGCAGCATATTCTCTTCGTGTATTACAAATAAGAGCTGTCTCTACAGGGCCCTCAATCGATCAAATCTACGGCCGAATTTCGGCCGCAGTCCCCCACCTGAAAAGTATACTTTTGTCCCCTTTTGGGGGGAAAAATTCCCCCTGATTAAAAATAAAACATTCTTTTTTTTTTAAAGATGTGTCTCATGATTATTATATCTTAATTCTATTTCAATTTAATCTTGTCATACCAAATATGAAGTTTACATCTGATGTGACATAGAAGTTATGAGCATTTTTCGAAACCTACACAAAAAGTGTGACGGAAAGACAGACGGAGAGACGTACAGACAGATGGACAGTGCAATCAATATATTCCCTCCTTCTGGGTCGTAAAAAACATACCTGTTGTAAAAAAACACAATTGAGGTATATTACAAAGAAGACTGTGCCAGCTTTATTTGCAATTACTGGCTTTGAAACAAAATGATTTTCCTTAAGGTATGATTTAAGTTTGTTGTATTTAAATATAGAAAGTTATTGAAACAGCAATTGTAAAAAAATTGTTTTATTAATTTATAGATGTAGCCTTACCTTCAACATAGTGAGTGCTATCTGGGAACCATCCCCTGGGCTTGCCTGAGAAAGAATGTCAAGTTTTTCATCCTCCCCATCAAAGATCGACTTCAGGACTTCAATCTGAAAATTACAAAGCATCTGCATCATTTATCAAATTGAATGCTTTTTGTTGCTTTTTCATTTTAAGAAGTTGTTCTGCGAAGCGCTGGGCATCAAACAATCCATTCTCTTGAGCAAAACTGACAGTTTGGGTTTCCATAAATCAATACAGAAGGGATTCCTGAACTATCAAAGTTTCCAAGGAATAAAGTTGTAAGCAATAGTGACCTTATTAATTGGTTCTGTTGGTTTACTATGATGGAAGATATGTGAAGTTTTATAGAACTTTAAAGAGTCTATATATGAAAAGTGATAAAACAACCTTTTTCTTGGTCAGACGACTTTTTGGTGTCTAAATTAAGGGTGATCTAAAGAAAGCTTTTACTTAAAAGAGTTCAATACCAGAAAACACCATTTCCACTACGCCGCAGCCACCAAACCATTTTGGAATTCTAGAAGCTAAAAAAGCACAAAAATATAAAAAATAAGATCTAAAAGCTTGGCAGATGTAAAATGCTTCATCAAGCACAAAATGAAATTAATTTGTTGGATACATTACTTTTTTATTGAAACATTTTAAATGTTTTGTGCACAATGTCTAAATTTATTTTATCAAATAAGCCTTTGCCTGTAAATAAGGGAGACCTATTTTCGTATTACATTTTATACATTTTTTTGAATGTGGATTATGAGGATACTTTGATATCTATTTTTGTACCTGTATATGTGTATTTTCTTAACACTGAATTAAATTTATACTTAATATTTTGTTACAATTATTTGTTTAAAAGAAAATAAAATCATTTCAAATCTCATTTAACAGCAGAGATTCCAAATTGCATCTGCAAACGAGCCCCATATTTATTGCCAGTGCCAGGAAAACATTTACTACAGCAGAGATTACCTCTGCCCATTTTCTCAGGAGTGTTGTTTTAATGGGCCATTTAACCTTACTACATGTATATCAAATAATCATGCAATAATGAATGCTCAATTTCAATACGGGCAAGTCTAATGGCTACTGACTGTCCTTTTCAATGTTCAACTTTGCACAACCTGTAAATTGGAAACTATTGGAAGAAACTCCTTTTTCCAGTCATCTTGTACATCTAATTGATTTTAATCAGTCGACTTCTGGCACAAAGTAAATCATTAAAAGGAGTAGAATGAGACATCTGTGATTAGGCTGAGCTATGTATTGCTGTTTCATTACATTATTTAAAGGAAGTACTAAATACACATGATGTTTACTTTGGTTCTGGGTTTTCACTCTTTGGCTGGGCAACCAAACTATGTGGTGAAACTCAGTGATCTACATATGAACACGACGTACATTTTTTCAACTTTTTTAAATAGTAATGATATATTATAATTATTTGATCTTGATCAGTCAAACTGCTAATTTCAATTACTGTTTACTGTGTTCAAAGACCTCATAAATAACACTACAGTTTAGCAAAAATGTGTGGCTGATAGCCCTGTTATAGACACATAAATTTAGGAACTTATTGACTTGTGCAATTGTGGGCCAATTTAGGCTGAAATGTGGACAATGGAAACTATTTTTATGTTTACATAAATTGAACCATAAAAATACCTCTTCATTTTGTGCCTGCTGGTTTTCATGTAATTCAGCTTCAGTAAGGTTAGAATAGCATTCAGGAATACCGCCAACAGCCATTATGGAAGATTCGTCTTCAGCAAACCTGGTTGATCGCCTTAGCTGGCAGTCTGTATTAATATTGTCATACCATATATTACAAATGTTGTTTTGTTACGAGTCTTGGCATTATTGTACATAAGTAATTTCGTTTATCAATCATTATATATATTCCATACAGCATATTTTAAACAAACACTTATTGAACAAATAAACCCGGATTGTTTTGACAGATCGCGAAAATACATTACATTTTCGGAAATGCCTATATCATGTAAATAAATTGTTATGTATGGTTGTCAATCAGCCCCCCAAATATATTTTTAACAATTTCATGATGTTTCATTACATTATTCGTATGTTTTAAGTTACGTTGATTAAATTATTTCACAACGACAAGAAATAAACAAACCTTCTGGTAGTGTTGATTGTAATCGACTAAGGCTACACAACACTAACAATTTTGAGTTATGAATTTAGTTTGGTCTAAAGCTGCTTACCAGCCTATTCAACTCTTTTGTTAAAATGTGGGTTCTTTCTTATTTAAGATAACACAAATCTGTAGCAAATTGTAATGGATCCATCTCATCTCACCTTTGCCTGTGGTCCCATCTGGGACATATTCCAAATCAAATAAAATAAAATCAATATTTATTTATTGTCGAGTCTCTCCAGCAGCCAACATGTTTGGCCCATCTGCTTAGCATCTGCATCCAAGTCACAGCGTCAGGTGTTTCTAGTCCGCCTTCTCTTCCTTTTTGCCTTAGGGGTTCCATGTGAGATTCCACATGCATTGATCTATAGTGATTCATTATTGAACTGTGGCTGTTTGTTACATGGAGAAGCAATATGGTGATAAATCAGCAAAATAATTTATCCTGTACAACACGACTACACCAACATTCATTTGAGTTGCATAAGCCAAATGTCATAGTACTGGTCTATGAAGATCTTTCAATGAAAGACCAATCAATTTATAAGTGCACTAGATTCTATATTTGTATTATATTAATTGTAATTGTAATGCTTTTTATTGCATTTGAATTTGTATATGAATGTTCCCAGCAAACTCACAAGTTTCTAGCATATGCAAACATATCCCACATTTTTTTATATATTTATAAATAAAAAGGATTTTAAACCAAGATTATCTAATACTTTTATTTTTCTTAAATACAAAAACGGTTCCCACATCAACAGTAAAAGCATTTTACAACTGTAAAATAAAACTAATACATACATGGTCCCAAATTTTATTAAGACGAATATCCCATATATTCTTAAAACACTTAAACAACAAGTACAAACAATAATTCAAAATCTCTCATTCCAAATAAAGGAAACAAAGACGTTATAATGAGATTACTCTGGCAAACCTTGGATGGACCTGCCAGACACATCTGTTAAGGTAGGAATCACATTCAACACTTGGTAAAACATGCAATATCGTGCCAGAGACTGTGTGTAAAATCACCAATTTGTTTGTAAGACATTTTAATATTTTTACTATCAGCCTTAATTTGCATGATCTGGATTATATGAAGTTGTTTGTAATGCAACAATGGACAAAAATAATTATATATTGTTTTTAAGAAAAAAATTGTATTAAATTCAATATATTTGTCAAACATTCTGCTTTCTGAACAACACTCACATCGTTTATAATAATGGTTTGAACATGGCAACAGGTAAACTATAAATATATAATATATAAAAGCACACTTAGACTTAAACAAACTATGGATTAACGATAAAAACATGTGACTTGTGCATGCATACAGTTTACAAGGCAATGTAATAGTGTATAAATGCATAATTATATAAAAACACATTAGCACACATAATTTTAACCCTTTCAGTGCGGGAACCGAATTTTGAAGGCCTTTTGCAAACAGTTTGGATCCAGATGAGACGCCACAGAACGTGGTGTCTCATCAGGATCCAAACTGTTTGCTATTCTGATAGTATTCTTTGAAAAAAAACGAAGAAAATGCTAATTTTAGAAATTCAGCAGACGACATTTTAGCAGAAGACAAATTTCCCAGCAAGCAAAAGGGTTAAAGAGGCTTGATCACATTTTTGTGTTATTTTGTAAATTTGCTAAAGAAGTATAGGAACTAAAATGTTCATGTGTAATACAGAAGCAAAAGAACTTGAAAAGAACTGATCAAATCGATCCCACACTTCAACAATGTGCCTATTCTGGCTGGTACTTTTATGACCGCACCATGAAAGAAATCCCTGTGAAGTTTTACGAAAACAACAGAGATATTCACATAATTTCATATAAAATACTTTATAATTTTCCCAAAATATTGATTGTTTATTAATAAACCTGTTTTTAAAATCAATTTTTGTGTCCGTAGTATTATTTTTTACCTAAAAAACAATATTTTATTTCTAGAATATGCGAAAAGAAGACATAACAAAAAATTATTACTATGTGAAAAGGTCCCTTCATCAAATGCTTAAAGATAAATATATCAATGAGTTTGTTCACAAATAAAAAAATATACGTTTTAGTACAATACATTTGCGATACATGCACAAACATTAAACATTAATATATATTGCTACAAAATAATAATCTCTTTGTGAAAATTTGATGGAATGTTTTGACCTTTAAGCTCATCTTTGTCATACAAAGTTCTATTGTACATGTATACAGTTCATTTATTATTATTTACTGGTACGTGCCTGGCAAAAGCTCATCTAAATGCATCAAAACTATAATAAGAAAGACAGTAAGACAAAAAGAGTTATGCATTTATCTCTTAACACAATGTCCATTATTTTGTTTCTCATTTTTTTAATCAAGTTTTACATTTAAAAATATAGCGAGTTCAAAAACTTTGATGTCTCCACTTGAAACATCATCAGTATCAATTTGTTGGTCCATATTCATACGTGTTAGTCAAAATTCAGGTCAATGTGATAATGATAATGTGGGTTAATTTAGAGTGTTCATAGTTCACATCCATGTGAAAATCAAAGCTTTGTTTCAAGCAGTATTGATATAAGATGGAATGCATGATTTTGTGTCATCCAAGAATTTGGACCTTCTGTGTACGTGAGGTTAGGAGATGTTGGTGCATTAAAAGTATTCTAAGGCACCATCCAGTATACACCATTTGTAAGAGGCATTATTAGTGTTAGATGCAAAGCATCATTTTGCGATAATATAAAAGTCAAAATGTGGTAAGGGAATGTGGGTCTATGGAGAATGCTCAGGTATAACATCCATATCAACGCTTTGCAGCAAGCAGTATTGATGTTTTATAAAACTTGTCACTTAGCTTTAATCTTGTACAGGCAGACATACAGGATAACAGCTTTGCCAAGCACTTTATACCTCCTGTACCGGGGCATAAAAATCACAAATCCCATATGGTATAAATAACAAGTTTTTGCATTTGAAATTTTACAATTCATCATGTTTTTGTGGAGGAAAATCCCAGAAAGACGAAGGTTTATTATTGACGTCTCTTTCTCGTTTCACAAAGGCTGTAAAGGTTGAAATGCAGTTTCCAATAAAGTGGTCTGCGGCCCCAAGAACAGCAAGATCTACATGTGGATGAGCAGGAGAGTACTTAACAAATGACACCTGAAAACATAAATGAGGAGTGTCGTGAGAAAACCAGGCTTAATGCATGTGCGTGAAGTGTCGTCCCAGATTAGCCTATGCAGTCAGCACAGGCTAATCAGGGACGACACTTTCCGCCAAAATTTGATTTTCGGTAAGGAGGGACTTCCTTGAAACTAAAAATACCATAAAAGCGGAAAGTGGCAGACTTCACAGGCTAATATTGGACGACACTTTACGCACATGCATTAAGCCCAGTTTTCTCAGAACACGGGTCAAACATTAAACCAGAACAGCATCATGCAGTGCGCTTAAAATGTGATTATGTTCCTATGTGTTGGGCAGTTAAAATAAAGCTTATGTTACATAACTCATTTGAAAACAGACTGTGAAACAGCCATAAAAGCACTTTCTTTTAAATGTTGCTTTCATTAATAGGCAATTTAAAAAAGGATGTTCTTCTTTGTCTTTGACTACTCAGCAAATGTCATTAAAGGATACAGAGTAAAATAAAATAGAAATTGTACAGTATATAATACAAAGATTAAATCATAAATCAACTTGAAAGTCTGAAGTTTTACCTTTTTGAACTTTTTAGACAGCTTAGCTATAAGATCAGTGCTGTCAGTGGCTACAAACACGTGCTTAAAACCTGAAATGCATAAATATGGTTTTAAGTTGGCCACAACAATTGTTCTATTTATAGCTGATCAAAGATAAAGACTTTTTTCTAAGAAATAGTTAATAACTAGACATACCATATTCAAAGAAGGACACATGGGAATGCCATGAAACAAGGCTTTCAACATTTAAGTTATGACATTAATATAAATAAAAGTGTAGACCAAGGCAAGGTCTGCAGTAAGCAACATACATGCAAACGTTCACTGCTACATCTCCATCTACACAAGTAATTAAAAGCAACCTGTTTTTCTTTCTATTTAAATCACAATAAACTTTTCCCAAAATGCCAAAAATACAATTCCCAAGTTAGCTTTGCAATATGTAAAGTTTTAATTCAAAGTAAAGTTTTGACTGGAAATATATTTTTGTTGCTACCCATCCATTTTTGTCTCATGTTCTTTATAACCCAATCTTATAACAATGAAATTAAACTTATTTGAAACATCTGAAAAATTGATGACACATATTTTCTTAACTTAAAACCTATCTAACAATTGTTAAAGAATTGACTAAAAATCATATTAATATGTCAAGAAAAATTCTTAATTTCCATTTTAACAACTTTGGAAAAATCCGAAGTTACAAACAACCGTGACCCATGCTTTTAGGTACTACTGCAATTGTTGATTAATTGAAATATTGTTAATTGCATGTTACATGTGATTTTGAAAGGATTTGAAAAAGGGTTTTCTGTTTTCTTGGTTTTTGCCCCCAGATTAATTCAAAGTAATATATCTCACACATTGGTACAAGTCTTTTGTACAGACAAGCTTGATACCTTTTTCTTTCAGCACTTTCCCTACATCTCTATAGATGGTTGACTCGGACTGGATGCACATCTCTCTGGAAGGTCGACCATGCTCCATGCGATACCCCAGACATTGGGCTGCCCCAAACATCATGGGGCTCTCACTGATGTGCTTGCAGGCATTCTCCTTAAATACAAAATGGCATGTGCGTAAAGTAACGTCCCAGATAAGCCTATGCAGTCCACACAGGCTAATCAGGGACAACACTTTCTGACCAGACTGAAATTTGAGTTAGAAGAGACTTAGTTAAACAAAAATTCAATAAAAGGGGGTAGTGTCGTTCCTGATTTTTATGCGGACTGCACAGGGTAAACCAGGACAAAACTTAAACCATATGTATTGAACACTGTTTTTCCAAAGTGTGGCTCCATGCATACTTAAGGCACTGTGCAGCCAAAAACATCATTTGAATCTGATTCTGTCTGCATGCATTCTCAATACAGTAATGGCAAATGTTTGAGCCAAACTATGGGAAAACAGGGTTGAATGAATGTGTGTAATGTGTCATCCCAGCTGAGCCTGTGCAGTTGTTATAAAAGACATTAAGTTCCTGAACATTTTGGGAAAAAATGCTACCGGTATTTCGGGATTTGGCTTTTGGAAAAAACTAATCTACCCTGTAAAATACTATACCTTTATAATATTCAAATTAGAAGAACAAAGTCACATAAATTATATTTATTTACTTTGTTAGATATTATAGAAAAAAAGTGACATATAATAATCATTAGAAACTTCTTTCTTACAAAAAAAAAAACATTTTTTATGGAAATTTAGGGGGAAAAAAGGGGGGGGGGTACAATGGCTCCTATAACAGAACCCTTAATATACCAGGAAAAGAACTGGACATATACTGGAAAAATGGCACTTTGAACTTCCTGGCCTTGAAGTTTGGAAGTTTTACTTATTACGTTCAGAAGTCCTCAGAATTTCTGGGAAAAAATGTAACAAAGACAACATTTAAATTTCTTTTAAGGACATCAGGTTTATATGACAATTATTTCGAAAAAGACATAATATGCTTAATGCTGAGAAAATAATCTCCCACTCACAAAATCCGACCCAATTCTCAAATGTATTCCCAGGAACTTCTCATTCCCAATGACGTCCCGTATAAACTCGTCTCTCAGTTTCACAATGCCCTCAGACCACTCCAAGTACCTATGCAAGCCCACGTTGTTCTGCTGGACGGGAAACTGCGCTGGGGCACCAGTGAATGCAATCACAGGATTTTTATCAGCTGGGTACCTGCAAATGACATGTTTGTAGTCCATGACAAAATCAAATCAAGACCTTTCTTACTAGATTAAAGTTTTAAACGCTTCAGCTTCAACTATAAGCACTGATGAGCAGCAAACAGCATAAAACCTGCAGGTTGTTCTGGTTTCACGCTGGTTGCATTAGCAAACAAGAGATGTGTTTGTCAGAAACACAATGCCCCCTATTGCGCCGCGTTGAAGCCATATATTTGACCTTTGACCTTGAAGGATGACCTTGACCTTTCACCACTCAAAATGTGCAGCTCCATAAGATACACATGCATGCCAAATATCAAGTTGCTATCTTCAATAATGCAAAAGTTATTGCAAAAATTTAACCAAGGTTAAAGTTTTGGGACACACACAATGAATGAATGAATGAATGAATGAATGACAGACAGACAGGCCAAAAACAATATGCCCCTGAACTTTCGATCAGGGGGCATAAAAAGGGTGACCTATAGGAAAACTAGTTAATAAACTCCAGATACGTTATCAGGAGACACTCTTGTTCTTAAGTGTTTCCCATCTTTTATTTACAGCAAGTGAAGTTCCTATAAACACAGGAATATAGAAACAAAACATAATAAAACATAAACCTGATTAAAATTAGGGTCACTGCCTTTAAATCAAGGGGCTTAAAGCAGTTTAAAGGCATGCCAAACTGCACACTAAGCCAAACAATAATAACTTAAAAGGAAAAGCATGCAAATTGTTACATGTAAAGCCACATTAAACATTTTGAAGCTAAAGCTTGATTGCTAAACCCAAAGGCTTATAGGCACACTTCTAATGTTGTTGCTTTGTATTTTTAAATATATTTTTAGAACTCAACCCACTATTTAGTGTGTACCTCGTTTTCCACCTTTCCATATCATGAAGGTTGGAATTGTCGTGGTAGAGAGGCTGGTAGAACTCTGACCCATCAAAGTCGATATTGAATGTGTCCCAGAACGGACCGAAGGGGTTGCCTTCCTTGGCGTTGCAGTCGTTCGGTTTCTCTCCATATGTGCGGGCTTGGAAGCAGAACACTGGACACAAAACAACAGAAGACACAATTTTTAGCTTAATAGTCTTTTTCGATGGATTTATTTTCCTGAAGCACAACATTAGGCCCAAGTCACAACAAGTTCACTTTGTTTATAAAGTTAAATGCAAAGTTAAAATGGCAGAGAGATCATAATGTTTGACTTTTTAATCAATTAGTTACATTTGTAATGAGCATGTGTATAATCTTTTCTACCAAAATTTTGAGAAAAAAACACGCAATTAACAGTGCCGTAATCAAAATATGTAAACATGCATCTTGACACTCAAAACACAAAGGAATAAACAATCTTAACAAACAGTAAACACTAATGAAAATCTATTTACATTTCTATATGGTGCCAATACCACAATTATTATAGCCACAACTGACAGAAAAATATGTGAGATGTATTTAGAAACAAAGACTAGACTTTCATTGAAACAATTAAATTGTATTATTTTATGTAACTTACACAAACAAGCTAAATGTACGGTATTTCATTTGCCATTTTCAACCTAATTGTGGCTTCTTTGTGAATTGCACAAAGATGACTTGAATATTAACATGGCCTTTTCAAGTTTTGGTAAATTGACAAAATTGAAAAAAGTTGTTTCATATTCGCAAATTTTCATTTTAGTTATGATATTTGTGAGGAAACCATAAAACTAAAAATTTACCATGCTCTAAAATACGGTAGCCTTTATATGAATCTTTGATGATTTAATAACATGAATATTATAAAGCGTTGCAACGCAAAACGATTGAATAATTTGGAGAGTTCTGTTGTTGTCTTTATATTTTGTGCAGCTATGAGGATCGCTTATATGAAGTATAAAATACATTTCTCTATGTATAAGGAAAAATGGCCGAGAGGTCTAATGCCTGGACTTTTTTCTCCAGGACTCCGGGGTCAATGGTTCGAGTCCTACTGAGGGTTACATTTTTTTTATTTTTTTTATTTTATTCTTAATTTTTACTGGAGCTTTTTAGATCCAATGTTTACATTTATCAATATAAAGCATTTAATGGCAAACTTAAAAACATGCCAAAATCTGTGAAAAGGCCCCTTTAAACTATATTAATGCTATTTCTCTAAACCTTTTTTTATCAAAGACAAGATAAAGCTGGTACTTGTTTTGATAACATTCCATCTTTACAGTCACACTATTTTAATCATGTTAAAAACAATAAACCATTAACTATGTGTATTCCTTCATAGTAGTAGGTTTCTTAAAGTGTTTTTTGTTTTTTAACTGATCTTGGTTTTTAGGCCCGTGAGCCAAGGAAAACATTTTTGCCAACTTTCAACAGTTGATTTATTAGCCTTTAAATGTGTGCTTTTTATTTGAAAACAGAGGAATTTCAATCATTAAGTATTGGCAGTAAAATGTTTTTACTCGATACAACTTTTGGGTATAAAATGAATCCATTTTACTTTGAGAAGCAATTTGTTTTGGCTTCGAAGAAGCCATGCTTACCTCTTCATGTAAATAAACACTTAAGCGCTTGCCTGTTTGTTAAACAAATAACATATTATTACTTAATTTACCATGCGTCTAGCTGATACATAGTATATATACCGACTGGCTAACTATTTCTGCAATCCAGCACACAAATTAGCCCTAATTTTTACGATAACCAGTCTCATATTTTGGCAAAAGACAATCAGCTGTTTATATTTTTTGTATAGGTTGTACGCAGAGAATTTACATCATTTATGTGAGTCCAGATTGGCTTGCTTAAATGTATGCAAGGAAATTATAAATTGAGCGTATCTTGATATTTCTAATATAAATTTAAAGCACTTAATGACACACTTCAATACATGCCAAAATCTGTGAAAAGGTCCCTTTAATTAAGGTTAATTCATATTTAAACTTAAATGTTTTGTGGGTAATTCTAGGTCAAGAGTTATGTTTAGAGCTCATTGAAAAAAGTCTAAATGCCCTAAAGTACCGGGTCTTGTCAAGTACATGTGTTTTGTGTCTCATTGTTTGGCAACTGGTTCCTTGCCCTAACTAAAGAACCTCACCTTTTATTGTATGTGTAATTTGAAGTTCACCCCTAGCTAGATTCAGCCAGCGTCCCCATCAATGATAAATCAATACATTAAAATAAAATCAAAACGCACATTCTAATATCAAAACCTGTAAAATAACAATTTAAATTAAATTAAATTGAAGATAATGAAAAAATAAAAAGTGATCCTTTGCAAATTGAGTAGTATATATAATATTACACACAAAAATTGTGTAATACAAAAAACCATAATTATTTGTGTTAGTTTCATTATAAAATTTGCAGCAAAATGTTGCAAGGAAGATAAAGGAAACAAAAGTGACACAATTGTAAAATGCCTGCAGCTATTAACCCTTACAGCGCTGGAACCGAATTTTAAAGGCCTTTGCAAACAGTTTGGATCCAGATGAGACGCCACAAAACATGGCGTCTCATCAGGATCCAAACTGTTTGCTTTTCTGATAGTATTCTTTGAAAAAAATCGAAGAAAATGCTAATTTTAGAAATTCAGCAGACGACATTTTAGCAGAAGACAAATTTCCCAGCATGCAAAGGGTTAAGCAGGAGTCTGCTTCTATTGGAATCACTGCCAAACCTGTTCTATTCCCTGCAGGCCAGATTTCAGGTGCAAGCTTCTTCATGAACTCTTCCATGGTCATAACTCTGTGATATTCCAACAGAGGCTTTACTTTGAAATACGTGTCAAAGGGCACTTGAACCTGGAAGTTGTTCAAACCTGGCTTTACTTATAAATACGTGTAACAGGGCACTTGAACCTGAAAGTTGTTCAAACCTGGCTTTACTTATAAATATGTGTCAAAGGGCACTTGAACCTGAAAGTTGTTCAAACCTGGTTTTACTTATAAATACGTGTTACAGGGCACTTGAACCTGAAAGTTGTTCAAACCTATTTGAGCCATGTTCTGGTAAAAGTAGGCTTAATGCATGTGCGTAAAGTGTCGTCCCAGATTAGCCTGTGCAGTCTGCACATGCATATCAAGGAAAGCACTTTCCGCTTTTAAGGAATATATCACTTAAAGGAAGTCTCTTCCAACCCAAAATCTGATTTAGCCAGAAATAATTGTCCCTGATCAGCCTCAGCAGACCGTAAAGGCTGATATGGGACAACACTTCAGGCTGATATGGGACAACACTTTAGGCTGATATGGGACAACACTTTAGGCTGATATGGGACAACACTTTAGGCTGATATGGGACAACACTTTAGGCTGATATGGGACAACACTTTAGGCTGATATGGGACAACACTTTACGCTGATATGGGACAACACTTTACGCTGATTTGGGAAAACACATTACGCTGATATGGGACAACACTTTATGCTGATATGGGACAACACTTTACGCTGATATGGGACAACACTTTAGGCTGATATGGGACAACACTTTACGCTGATATGGGACAACACTTTACGCTGATATGGGACAACACTTTAGGCTGATATGGGACAACACTTTAGGCTGATATTGGACAACACTTTAGGCTGATATGGGACAACACTTTACGCTGATATGGGACAACACTTTACGCTGATATGGGACAACACTTTAGGCTGATATGTGACAACACTTTAGGCTGATATGGGACAACACTTTACGCTGATATGGGACAACACTTTACGCTGATATGGGACAACACTTTATGCTGATATGGGACAACACTTTAGGCTGATATGGGACAACACTTTACGCTGATATGGGACAACACTTTACGCTGATATGGGACAACACTTTACGCTGATACGGGACAACACTTTATGCTGATATGGGACAACACTTTACGCTGATATGGGACAACACTTTAGGCTGATATGGGACAACACTTTATGCTGATATGGGACAACACTTTAGGCTGATATGGGACAACACTTTAGGCTGATATGGGACAACACTTTAGGCTGATATGGGACAACACTTTAGGCTGATATGGGACAACACTTTAGGCTGATATGGGACAACACTTTACGCTGATATGGGACAACACTTTACGCTGATATGGGACAACACTTTACGCTGATATGGGACAACACTTTACGCTGATATGGGACAACACTTTACTTTGATATGGGACAACACTTTAGGCTGATATGGGACAACACTTTAGGCTGATATGGGACAACACTTTACGCTGATATGGGACAACACTTTAGGCTGATATGGGACAACACTTTACGCTGATATGGGACAACACTTTACGCTGATATGGGACAAAACTTTACGCACATGTGTTAAGTTTGACAGCCAGGCTATGCAGTAGGCTATGGTCAGTTTTAGGGCCTTTTTTTAAATAGCAGGAAAACCCCTGGAAATAAATCATTATTGGTCAAATGCATTTCAGACTCTCTCTACCTCAAGCTAATAATGCAGGCAGATACAAAGCAAGGACTATTTGCGTACTGTTTTGAGGAGCATAAATATGACCAGGAAAAAAATACAGTACTAAATGAAATTGTGGTGATAAAAAGCATCATGATTTCATTAACAATTTTCCGCTCACAGAAACCAAATGGAACCATCTATTGAGAATGCACAGCATTCGGTCATTAAACATTTTGGCAAAGCCACCAAAAGCTTTGCAGATTTATTTCCAATATAACATGGTTTTGGGTAAAATTACGACATGAATGTTTCCAGAGCTTGATAATTTATTGCCTATAAAAACCACTTTGAGAAGGCAAATCATAAAATGCAGAATTTTGATTTCTGATACCCCGCAAATGGGATCCTTTACTCTTGGCTTACCAAGAAGTATTCATAACTCAGAAGAAATCTTAGGAAATTCCCACATTATAATAACATGTATATCCTACTTGTGTTTGGTATTTTTATGAGTCTTAAGACTCATGTATCTTATTTATATTTACTACTTTAATTATGTGAACAGATATTATGAAAAAAATCATTTGGATGAATAATAATATCACACAAAATGTACAAGACGGAATTGAACTAAATATTGAATTTATTAACAAAAGATGTCATCATATTTAAAGTTGCTGTAGATCAGTTTGTTGATTTTAAGATAAAACTGATACATTTACTGAAAGTAAAACCTTTTTCTAAATTGCTGTTATTTAAAGGCTTACCACTCATGCAACACATTAAGTAGAACTTGTATTGTAAAATTACCAAAAAAAGAATTTTCAAGAAATGTGTATGAATATTTTGTGCAAAACAAAAGGGTACCACACTCACAGATCTAGGTGCAGGAAAGTTGTATTCCACCCATGGAGGCAATACCAGTGTCCTATCAACAGCTTTTGCAAACGCAAGGGAGCCCAGGAAATGATCCGCCTGGTTGCCGAACCGACCTGTATTTAGTAAACGAGTCGTGTTCTGAGATAACTGGGCTTAATGCATGTGCGTAAAGTGTCATCCCAGATTAGCCTGTGCAGTCCGCACAGGCTTATCAGTGACGACACTTTCCGCTTTTATGACATTTTTCGTTTAAATGAAGTCTCTTGTTAGCAAAAATCCAATTTAGGCGGAAAGTGTCGTCCCTGATTAGCCTGTGCGGACTGCACAGGCTAATGTGGGACGACACTTTACGCACATGCATTATGCCCAGTTTTCCCAGAGTGTGACTCAAATGGTCATCATTCATGTAAGTTAAGTTTTATTAAGGAATTATTTTTCTTAACAATAAAGTGCAGCAATTGAATTTCGAAGTTGACATTATTTTTCATTCAAAATTTCATTAAGATGTTTTCTTTTTCATAAAAAGTCAACACCATTTTAACAAAGAAGAAGTCTAAGTGTAGTGGCAAAAAACCCAAGGCTGCATGTAATAATATGTAACAATTTAAAATTGGACCCTGGGGAGTGGCCAGTTTTGACAAAATGGAGATCATTTAAACACTTTTATAGAGAAACATAATAAAATGTTACAGATGAAATATTAAAACCACTGGGCCTTGTGGTTTCAGAGTTAAAGATTGTTTAATGTATTTTTCTTTATAAGAGTATAAAAACTATTTGACCCTCTGGGTGTAGCAAGTAAAACACCAGGGTCATGATTTAATTACACTTAGCAGAAGGCCAGAACATAGTGCTACATACAAATTTAGACCTTGTTTTTTCAGAGAATTTTTGTGTGTAAAACAGTCTATTATAGAAACAAGATTTCTGCGGCCAGAGACATATGCCCCCCAAACAGGGCTTTAAACTAGTGACCCAAATTTTAATAGGGTTCATCTACTGTCAAAGGCCAATGGACATATATGTGAAGCATCAAGCCAGTCGGTCAATTCGTTGACGAGTAATTGATCAGAAACAAATTTCACACTTATTTTAGCAGTGACCTTTACCTTTGACCTCGCAACCCCAATTTCAATAGAGGTCATCTTCTGTCTAAGGCCAATGCATATGGGAAGTATCAAGCTAATCGGTTGATTCGTTGAAGAGTTATTGATCAGAAACAATTTTCCCACTAATTGTGACAGTGACCATGACCTTTGACCTAGTGATGCCAATTTGAATAGGTGCTATCTACTGTCCAAGGCCATTGAGCATGGGAAGTATAAAGCCAATTGGTCAATCCGTTGATGAGTTAATGATCGGTTAATGATTTTCACACTTATTGTGACAGTGACCTTGACCTTTGACCAAGTAAACCCAATTTCATTACGGGTCTTTTATCAAATACCAATGCACATTTGAAGTATCAAGCCAATCAGTAAATTTGTTGATGAGTTATTGAATCTCATAGGATGATAAAAACTAAACTTCATTGAGTTGAGCAGGCAACAATCCATGCATGTTAGAATACTGTACATGTGAAAAGAATAGGTGGAAACATTTGCGTATATATAAAGATGGTTCCATTCCAAATCCAATTTTCAAACTATTTCTGAATCTCACACTTTTCCCAAATGAGAGAAAAAATAAATCCATATAAGACCCTTAACAATTGATGATAAACTTTGATTTTACTTTAATTTTATCCAAGCATCTACTTTTATTTGAATCATTTACTCATAAAACTAAATAATAATACAGAAAACACTTCGAGATGCAATATTTTATAAAGGATCTGATAACGATCAACAAGGAGCATTGTGACTGTCGGTATTGATGTAGAGTATGATTTTCTGACTGTTGTGCAATTACAAGAATATAATTATATATGGAATAAGCTGCTTAAACAGGTACATATTTACATTATTCATTGTTCCAAATTCCTCTTGACAGCTTTAACAAATGTGATAAAATTCCAATTTGGGTGAAAAAGAAACTTACTTCCTCAATTATACCGGTATTAAAACATTCCCAACGTAACGAAGTGAAGAAAAATGCTGCAGACAGATGGACAAATGTTATTGATGGTTCCAATATACGTCCCATGATACCTTATATGGGGGGGGGGGGTAAATATTTAGACAATTTTTGGACTCAACTTGTTGATTAACCAATTTGTTTTGGTTTAGTTTTTAAAGAATGTTCACATATTTTAAGGCAGGAGTTTAATACATAAATATGATTAAATATATTGTAAATATTTTAAATCACAGATCTTACTTTGTTAAAAAGGGTATCCCTGAATACCTTAGAAAATGTAAGTCAGTTGTGATTAAAGTTATTACCCATGCAAGGACAATATAGTATGTAGCCTTTAGGGTCTGGTGCTTCACCAGTGACCACACTATAAAGAAGCAGCAGCAAACAAAATGATGACAGCATCTTTTCTTTTTAGAATGTTTTCACCGAACTGCAAATAAAGAAAAAACTGGCATTAATTACATCTAACTTATTTCATATTGTATGGTCATGCACAAATTGAGTGCAATAAACGTGATTTAACATGCTTTGAATTAATTTTTTGATAAGTTATCACAAGTAAAAATGGAATAGTCTTACATACTTTAATAATGAATTTATTACAATTTCATGAGAATTAACTCTATCTCAAGATCATTGATTGTTTTTAATAAAATGAAAACAAAGGAACAAACACTCCAAACAACCTTTAATGAAAACAAACATAAATTAGTATATTTTCCTATAGAATTGATGTGTATTTTTCTGTTATTATTATGCAGGGGTTTCACTGGCCCAAAAAAAGTTGTCGCCACTTTATCGCGGTGTGAAAACCGCCAGTAATTCCCACTTGATTAATAAGGACAATCATTTAAGGAACCTTACTACATTAATGAATAATGGCATTGACTATATTTTTATTACCTTTATAAGCATGTTAATACATAAATAACAATAAGTACCTTCATAAGTCTTAATACAATTTATTTTATATAAATAACATTTTTTTCCACTTGATACATAATATAATAATGTTAACAATACTTTAACAGTATGCTGCATAAATGTTTTAGAATTATTTATTAAAACCTAGAATCACACAAATGTAAATCATCTGAAAGCAAAAATAAATCGAACATCAGAAAAAAAAGAATTTCAATTCAAATTGTTAAACAGTTACATTTGGTCATTTGGACATGATATACATCGACTTCTGTTTATTATCAAATTTCACAGATTCTAAAAAAACACCTATTGTTAAAAGGTTTTCTGTTAGGTGTGGTGGTTGATTTCCAGGTTCAATTAAATGAATATTTTTCACATTTATTTCTTGACAGTAAGGCCCAGGATAATTGCCACCATCCATTCTTGTTGTCTGAAATAACACAAAACATATTTTTACAAACTATCAACAACAAATTAACACATAAATATCACTATCTTTATACGTCCGAATTTTAACATATCCGAAATATAGTAAATCGAGTGAAAGACCTACTTTTGATTTCAGAAATAGTTGGTATCTTAATTAAAATATATCGTTCCCAGAACATTATAATAATGAAACGGTTAAACATAAAATGCTCACAAAATGCCTGTTGAAACAAGTTAACATGTATTTTTGTCATGGTATTGAATAAAGCAATAGGCTAGCGTCCCTAATAATCGTTATAATTATTGATGTTCGTGACACTTTATCCAAGGATTACGTAAATGATTGTTAACCCCCATAAACTTCAAAACAGCAGTAAAAACACCATCTGTAACACTTACACGCTTCAGTGATTTCATTTGCACTCTGTACTGTAGGTCGCTTACATCATAGTAAATCAGGGTTTTTTTTTAGAGAAAGGGGAAGACGCTGGACGCTGGGTGAAAGGGGAAAAAAGAGTGCGAAAAAGACATTTTAGGGGAAAAAATAAAAACTGTTCATTTCAATGTCTATAACTCATCAAAAGAGGCTTGTCTCTGTCATTTTTGTTCCTTAAACAAGTTGCAGGTGTAGATCTAATAATGGGAAATGTTTTCAACTATATTTCTGTACTGGGGCCGGGGGACGATGTCAATTTTGTGATTTCAATTTCATGAGGAATGGGTTTACGATCTTGATCTGCTACAGTATTGGAAGGGAAAGGAGCGGCAGCTGCCGATTGTCTACTTTCACTTTCACAATGTTCGATGTTGATTACCTCAGAATCCTGCTGGGTTAAAACGGATTTCGATGATCCTTTTTAAAAAAATGCCTCAATGCGTTCAGTATTTTCCAAGTCCGAATGTTTTATTTTGTTTGTGTAGGAACGCCAATTGTGATACATTTTTTTCTGTTTTCATGTTTATATCTTGGCTTGCACATAGCCCGGATGAAAATTCGACTGGTTTCCGGTAATTAATTGACGAAACACCTTTCTCGCGCAAGACCGGTATCCAGTAAAATAGTCACATGATTATTACGATTAGTTGCCCAGTTTACATGACGTAATTTAAGAGCTATATTTAGAATAACTGGGATTCCCAGATTTTTTGTGTTCGTCTGGAGAGAGAGAGAGCGAGATCGTTGTACATGGTGCAAATTGGATAATTGTCGAATGCTCAAAGGAAAAATAAACATTTCTTTGAAAGAAAATATTATAATTTGGTGAAAAATGATATTTTTGGTGGGGAAATTGTATTTTGAGGGGAAAAATTCTGGTAGGGGAAGACGCCGAATATCGGCGTCACTTTCTTAGTAAAAAAAACCCCTGTAAATAAATATTTACAACTGACAGATGCTGGCCGCTTATGCTGGGTCGCGTGCTTTTGACTCGCAGTACATTTTCAGATATGATTTTACCGATTTTTTTAAATTCGCCACTTAAAAAAAATTGGAGCCACTTTTAAAAATTAAGCGCCATTGCCAACCGACAGCGAGACCCCTGATTATGGGGCTTATGTTTTTAGTAACTGAAAATTAACTCCCAATCATGGGATCTAGATTGACATTGCAGATCGCCATGGTGTAATGGATATGTATCCGCCTAGCGATCGGGAGGTCACCAGTTCAATCCCCAATGTGAGATCATTCTTAAGATCTCCCAATAGAAAAAAGTACTAGTTTTACCCAGGGCCCAAGACTCATTGTATAGTCAACGTTCGTCGATGCTCCAGAAGACCCTTGTACTTAATGGGAAAGTAGAAAACGATTGTTCCGAACAAAATTTCGTCCGAAATCTAGACACATAGAATTATAGTCAATTATTTACTCATTTAGAAATTGACAACATACGAAGTTTCTTAAAAGAAATATTTTAATAAGAACTGGATCTGCTACCGATGCATGTTTTACCTTTAAGGGGGAAATTTTGATTATTTCGAAGTTTCTAAAATAATATTACAGTTTTAGTTGTTGTTGTGTCTGACACGTTGCACTCCTTGACGAAGCTCAAATATATCAGGACACCGTCGGCTGGAGTCGGGTCAGGATGGCTTTAATCCATGACGCCATTCTATACATAAATGGTGACGTCACTACGTTATTGTCAGACCGGTGTGACACAATGCCATGACGCCCATTTCACTTATTCGTCCAGCCGTCTTCTTTACTACTCGATGGAAGTTAATGAAATTTATCGGGAAGCCTTCTTGAAACCACACTGTTTCTTATAGATTGTATTCTTTTATTTTTTGTCTTTTATTATTGGGAAGATTCCTTATCGAAAGTGCGCGTCCAACCAGTAAATACAGTGAACGTTTCCACGAAACGTTTATGGGACATACACTACTTCGTTATTCAAAACATTGCACAATTTTATAATTCTCTACGCAACCAGCAAAAAAGTGTAGAGAAAAAATACACGCGATGTGATCATTATAACGATGTGATCCCATCACCTCTTTTTGATCCCATCACCTCTTTTTGGTAAAAAAAGTTTCTCACAAGTCGTGCTGGTGCTTAAAACTTGAGTTTTACTTTGTTATCTACCTCCGCAAGGAGGCACTTTGACTGACTCTGCCTTAATCGGTTTGTCATCGGTCGGTCTCTTCGACACAGCTTATCTTCGTAGCCAGCTCTTGAATTGAACATGGATATTCCTGCAGATGTAGACATAACTGCTACTGGAACATTACACAATAACTGTGCAGTATACACTTTATCACGGACTCTATATGAGTCAATATACGCTCCGTGACTTTATCAAGAACTAGTTTACTGGTCAAAGAGCCAACAGCTGAAACAGTATGTATAAACTATTGGATACAGACAAGCACCAAATAACTCACAACTCATTTATCTACTTACATTACTCGATCATTATTAAATTAAGAGATATATAGATAGATCACACTTTACGTATATTTCTTTACTGATGTTTCAATAATTGAGGTATATGTATTATTTATATAAATACACATATAACTTGCAGAAGTTGTATACGTTTTCATACATTTCTATTATCTGCATGTTTCTGTACAGTGCTTTATGAGTATTTACATTACACTTACAGAAATCGACCTATTTCCAGGAAAATACTTTTTTTATTTTTTTTTAAATATATATATTTATTCATCAATACACGATACACTTACATGCATGGAGTTATAACAGAAAAAAAATACAAAGAAAAAACAATACTACAAACATCTGTCGAGAGTCTTACATGAGACTCAAGCAAAAAATAATTTAATACAATTCGACAAAATATATCGAAGCATAAAGATGCATATTCAGACTACAATTTTAAATGAATTATCTTAAAAAACTATTCCAAATTGTTCTAAAAGTTTCTATTTGATTTTTATTGAAAGCAATTATCTCCTCAATTTTGAGCCTATTCTGAAGAAATGTTATAAAATGATTAATATTGGGTATATTGTTCTGGCACTTACTTCTAAAAATATAAAATTTTGCCAACAATGTGATAAAATTAACAATCTGTGACATGTTCGAATGACCTGTTGAAACGTTACAGAAACTTATATGTTCATAATCAAAATATGAAATAAACGGCAAATTCGCTGTTTGTTCGATATACACTTTAACACCGTTCCAAAAATGTTGAATTACAGGACATTCCCAAAACATATGCACATTCGAATCTACTGACATACTACAAAAATCACAAATATTGGATTGTGTTAAACCACATAACAATAGATAGCTATTGTTTGGAATAATTTGCATAATATATTTATACTGGAATGATCTTAGCTTGGTATCATGTGTCAGTCTAAATGGTTGAATAAACAATTTATTCGTTTGTATTTCTTTGTTAAAATATAGTTCCCATTTAGCAATTGCCTTAATTGGATTGATCTGCTTTGACAGTACGAGTTTTTGATATACTAATTTACAGATTTTAGTTGACTCTGAAATTGATGAGAGAAAATATTCTTGCGGTTGATTACTAATGTTTTCAGATTTCAGCTTTTCTTTCCATTCTTGTGGCACACTTTTTATAAGACTAAAGTATTTTAGAAAATCTCTGGTACTTAACCCGTACAAGTTTTGTTATTGCTCAAAACTATAAAATTGCCTTGTTCCATAGTCGTATATTTGTTCTATATGGTTGATTCCTTTAATATGCCATTCTTTAAAGAAAAATAAACCGTTTGAATTTTTTATAAATGAATTATTCCAAATAATTTCTTTTCCGATTTGTGTGATTTTATTTTGTGCGTTAACCTTATTCCAGACCTTTAATATGTCCTTTAAAAATACTGAACGAATGTTTAGTGTGTTTATATCGTCAGGTTTGATGCGATTCTTTAAAATAAAGTAATTACCATAATTTTCTAGAAAAATACTGTATAATTTGGTTATTTTTGATTCAGGTTGATGTATTAATCGTTTAATCCAAGTAGATTTGAGACCATCCACAAAGCTATCTATATAAATCATTTTCAAACCGCCATTTTCATATTCCTGTATCCAGGAAAATACTTATACAATCCCTTGAAGATTGGATATTTTCTAAAAAATTATCAAATTTTCGGAGTGTACCCTAGAACACATGCCTGCTTCGACACAGCTTATCTTCGTATCCAGCTCTTGAATTGAACATGGATATTCCTGTAGGTGTAAAAATAACTGCATTAACAAAAAATAACTACTGGAACAATCCACAATAACTGTGCAGTATACACTTTATCAAGAAAAAGTTTAGTGGTCAAAGAGCCCACAGCTTTAGCAGTATGTACAGACTATTGGATACAGACAAGCACCAAATAACTCACAAGTCATTTATCTACTTACAGTACTCATTATTTAATTAAGAGATAATAGATGGATCACACTTTACGTATATTACTTTACTGATGTTTCAATAATTGAGGTATATGTATATGTATTATTTTTATAAATACACATATAACTTGCAGAAGTTGTATACATATTCACACATTTCTATTATCTTCATGTGTCTGAACAGTGCGTACATTCTTTATGAGTACTAACATTACACTTACAGAAATCGACTTATTTCCATGAAAATACTTGTACAATCCTTTGAAGATTGGATATTTTCTAAGTAACTGGCAATTTTTCGGAATGTACCCTAGAAACTATGATATATTAACACGCCATGTTTCGTTATTCACGCATGTCAAAGCTTTCTTTTCATCATTGAAACTCACGTTCGCTTAAACAGCTATGTGTCTTGATATATATTGTAGGTGTATAGGAATATACTTTTTTCTCTACGATGTGCTTTATCGTGATTGTGTTACAAGGCTGTACTTTTCAGCTAGGTGCGTTCACGCAATCACACGTGACTAAACAATACATTATTGATATAAATATGAGGCGCATTGCTCATTTTACAGCTGGCGAAGTATGTATGTGTATATATCGATACAAATGGATTTGCGATCAGCTTGGGTTGGTAACATCATGCTGAAGGAAAACCAATCTACATGTACGAATAATGGAACTTTTTTGGATACCGGCAAACCGGGTCATGTTTGTATCCTGGCTTGTTTGGTGTTGTTAATTGTTTTAACAATCGCATTTAACCTGTCGGTACTTATTAAAATAAACAGTGACAAACGCCACAAGAAAAACACTCGATTTCTACTGTCGTCATTGGCATGCGTTGATACGTGCGTCGGTATAATCATCATGCCCTTACAAACTGCGATCCTGTATTATGATGTACCGGTAGCTGCAAGTTTTGGATTACGTTTTTGTGACGTTTTAAACAGCTTGGACGTCACCTTTTCGTCCATTTCTATTTTCCATCTGACGTTGCTTACGTGGGAACGTTACGTCGCCATCTGTAATCCTTTTGAGTATGCGTTTATCTGCAGCAAGAAACGTTTGGCACTTGCATATGTACTCGGCTGGGTAACCGTGCTCACTTGTTCCTTTGGCACCATCATGCCAGGCTATCAGTTAATAGGTGCGGAGGTGCATGAGTGCCAAGAGGTTCAACCAAAGTGTCAACTTATTGGCGGACTATATGTTGTTGTTAGTTTCTCAATGGTAACGTTGGTGTTTCCTATTGTTTTTATTGTTTGCTTTAATCTTAAAGTGCTGTATTATGTTCGCAAAACACGAAGTGAGCAGAACGCCTTGAGAGAGCCTGGTGAAAGGATTAACAAGATCCGCCATGCCCGTGTAACAGTCACAATTGCGATATTAAATGGATGTTTCCTGTTCTGTTGGTTGCCGTTTACAGTGGTTAACGTCACAGATGCCGTAAAAGGTCTGATGGTTCCGGTCATTGTGTCCACGATTAGCCTATGGCTGGGCTATGCGAATTCAGCAATGAATCCGTTCCTAGTTTTGCTCCTTGAAGGAAAGAACTGTATAAGAAGGAAGTAGTTTTATTCTGTTTTACAATTTGCTAAAATTATTTTCATGTGTTGTGTATTTGTATATACTCACATAGAGTAGACACAGTCATTTAGTGTTGTTGTTTTTTTTTTTCAAATGTGTTTCAAACATTGAGGGCTGTTAAAATAATATAGTAAAAGGACTCCGTTTATTGGTGTAAAAATATAAAAGCTTTGTCAATTCATATAAATAAATATTTACGTACATTAATATAGTTCAATATTTTTTGTATATTTATAAAGAAATTTTAATATCAAATGTTTAATATGAAGTGACGTGAATAATCTTGTTGATATTGATAAAATATTTGTTCTAAGTAATAAATTTGCATAATGTAGTTTTAAGCCTATGAAAGCTAATATTGTGTATTTTTGTTTCATTTGCACCCAGGTGTAGACATCGCAAACATAAAACCTGTCTAATCAACCAAGGAATTCAAATGTTTCTTTTTAATTTCCTGCCGACCAAATTGCGTTGTGAATGTTGTAACACAAATAAAAACATTATCTTTAAAAAAACAACAGCACAGAAGTATAAAGAATTTCTTGAGATTTAAAAAAGTATTAATAATGGAAGGGTAAATGAATCACGAATTTGCAAAAAAGTAAGAGATAATACAGTAAGTGGACTGATAAATTATGTCTCCTAACGTTTTCCATTTTATGTTCAAATGCGTGATATGTATCGGAAGTAGAGTGTGTTTAAGTCACGAGGTGCGTAGGACCATTCTCTAGGTACCTCTAAGTCAGTTGTCAGTTTCTCATACGTGCAACTTTGTTTACTAAGTACTGGTAAACTAGCAATCCCAGAAGAAGTTTGAGTTTGTTATTTGACCGTCATGATATAACTAAAATGTTATTGAAACGGCAAAAAATGAAACAAAATAAACAAAAGCATGTATGAATCGTGTCGTGAAGTGGGCTGCTATGTGGTAAGGGATCGATATTATACGTTTAAACGTGATCACTCACTGTCAAACCTGTGTAGTTCGAAAGTTTGTTTTAACACGCAAATAGCACGAGATAAAGCAATTAATTGTATACATCTAGGGAATACCATTGTCGTAATGGATATGTACATTCTTATCTGGATGATTTCTGCCACACCGATCTGGCTTGGTAGCAGGTTTAAAGAAGGTCGCCAACATTCAAAACGACAAATATAGCCGCAAGAACGACAAAAATGGCTAAGATACGCATACATGTCTTTTGTATCCCTTTTTGTCATTCTGGTTGAAACTTTTAATCCGCAAGAACGATATGGCGAAATCAGCCCACATAACATTCAATACCAGATACAAGTTATATAACTGAAGAGAAACTACCTTACACAAGCAATTTCATTAATACGCCATTTAAATTAATATCGCAAGTCGTCAGCTCTTAGTTTGCCTCTGTGGAATAGCCAATTGTGTTCATGCGAAAACATGTAAGCTATTAAATATTTTATAACAAACACAGCATTCTGGTCAGATACCAAGGCTTTAACGATAGTGTTCTATTATTTTACCTTCGCATATGGGAGCTATACCTAGCTTGAATTTCAATTAATTATGGATATCTTTGCAAATAAACCGAAAGAATTGCATGCATATAATAATGATGTATAAAGAGTTCGTGTTGTGAATAGAAGTAGATAATATGCATATTGTTGGACTTGTAAATTAGGATTTGCCATACTAAAATATTGCAGACATTGGACCTCAAAAGTAGCCGGGTGACCTCCTTCGAGAAAATCCTTCGGTTGGTATGTACCGTAATTGTGCTGTTTGCACAAAATACTTGCAGTCAGGCTTCCATTCTGTATATTTTTCATAGAAGTATGAAGTATGTTCGAAGTTCGAAGTAGTTTCTTTTAAAAAACGTTGATGCTTACACCAAGTAATATTGTATGTTACTATATAACATCGACAAAAGCCAATGAAACACGTTGGGTATGCCTGTATTTATGATAAATTGACAATTGAAAGAGGAACAACACAAGCTGGGATATATTTTTGAAGAGTTGGGCATAACCATGACATGGGTGTGGCTCTTGTCACTCTTCTTTAGCTTAATGCCTACATATACATGTACCGCAGTAATTCCTTAATTTACACAATACATAAATATAATGAAATCCATCACCTGGCAAACGCACAATTGCACTGCAACACATGATTGGATAAAGAATGAAAATGTCTACTAGTAGTAGTTGTAGTAGTAGTAGTAGTAGTAGTAGTAGTAGTAGTAGTAGTAGTAGTAGTAGTAGTAGTAGTAGTAGAAGTAGTTGTAGTAGTAGCCGTAGTAGTAGTAGTAGTAGGAGTAGTAGTAGTATTAGTAGTAGTAGTAGTAGTAGAAGTAGTAGTAGTAGTAGTAGTAGTAGTAGTAGTGGTAGTAGTAGTAGTAGCAGTAGTAGTAGTTGTAGTAGTAGTAGTAGTAGTAGTAGTAGTAGAAGAAGTAGTAGTAGTAGTAGTAGTTGTTGTAGTAGTAGTATTAGCAGCAGCAACAATAACAGCAACAGTAGTAGTAGTGGTAATAGTAGTACTAATAGTAGTATGTTATGTTATATCAGAGCCTTGCTTTTGGGACATTTTCATTGGCTGATTAATTTGAGGGAACAAGATAGTATTTGATTGGCTGACTAACTCTTGGCCACGAGTTAGCTAAGTCGGGATCTCGAGATCTCGAAATTTTCTCCTATTTTGTTTAATGCACCCTTCCTTTATTTACTGCACCACTCTTTTTTTAATTGCACTCCTCTTTTATTTAGTTTTGCACTCCTCTTTTTTCTATCTCGTGGCCACGACATAGCTATCTCGAGATCCCGACTTAGCTAACTCGTGGCCACGAGATAGAATCAAAGTACTGACAGTACTGGTGTGACGATGCTTTTGAGAGGATGGATATAAAAGCATCAAGTTAAGTTTATCTACATCACCACAATCACCACAATTGTGTATGTTGGTACGAAAAAAAATTTGGTACAAAAATTGTGCGAAAAAAAATTGGGTATGAAAACAAATTTGGGAACCAAAAAATATTTGGGAACCAAAAAATTGGGACCGAAAAAAATTTGGGTACGAACAAAAAATTGGGGATGAAAAAAAACATTGGGTACGAAAAAAAATTGGGTACGAAAAATTTTAGGTACGGAAAAAAATTGGGGGAACGGGAAAGTAGTACCTGTGGGGAACTTGACCCGCACTCACACATTTTCGACCCTTTCCGTCAAACATCAGATAAGTTCCTCGAAGGCAATAGTATGAATACACATTTCGGAAGCGGTAATGCGGTCCTACCTACGCGCGTCAAAATGTAAGCGAAATATGTACACAAGTCTTTATGGAATTATTGAATTAACGAAGAAAATCGTGTATCGATGTAAGTTTTTTGAAGAAATGTGCATAAAATATATTAAACAAGAGCTGTGTTTGTGAAACACAATGCCCCCTGCTGCGCAGCTTTGAACTCATATATTTTACCTTTTACCTTGAAGGATGAACTTGACATTTCACCACTCAAAATGTGCAGCTCCATGACATACACATGCATGCCGAATATGGAGTTGCTCTCTTCAATATTGCAAAATTTGACCTTTGACCTAGAAGGATGACATTGACCTTTCACAAATCAATATGTGCAGCTCTATGAGATACGCATGCACGCCAATATTGAAAAAGTTATGGCCAATGTTGAAGTTTTGGGACAGACAGACAGACGCTTTATATTTGACATTTGACCTTGAAGTATGACCTTCACCATCACCTTTCACAACTGAAAATGTGCAGCTCCATGAGATGCACATGTATGCAAAATATCAAGTTGCTATGTTCAATATTAAAAAAGTTATGGCCATTAAAGTTTTCGGACGGACGGACAGACTGACACACTGACTGACTGACAGTTCAACTGATATAGGCCACCCTACCGGGAGCATAAAAAGCAATGGCGATATTTTTCTCAGCCACATAATTGTTAATAGTTTGATATCACAAAATGAGAGTGAAAGTAGAACTGTCAAAAATGACAACCTGTCAACGTGTTGTTTTTGCTGGCACGAGAGGGCAATTACACTCAATGTGTTCACATTTTGACCATAGGCTTTGTCAATGACCTTTATAGTATGGGTAGCTTTGATATTATTTATTGCTATCATGTAACTGCATGATTGTGTATATGTTTACAATACACAAAGCTTAAATAATGATATAAATATACTGATTGAGCTTATAATAATCTGAGAACTATAGCCAGGTCAATTAAGGACTTAAAATACAATTTTGTGTCCTGATTTCATGAAGAAATTACCATGCATGTCCTAGATTTCAAATTCAAGGCCCTGGTGTGACACATTGGTAGCATTACCGTTAAACTGTTACAAGGCTTATGAAATTAGTTTTTATTGAAATATCTAAGGAAATCTAAATCAGGCACTGATTTTTCTTATTTTAATACAGTCATAGAACAGTTGTGGTCTCTGGGTAATGACCAATTTTTGCTTACTTGTCACACCCTTAAAACTTTCCACACGTCTATAATAGCAAATCTGGATTTAGGCGATCTTCAATGGTACATTTAAACTTTAGCTCTGTTACAAGAGTGCTGGTAAAGTCCAGTCACATATTTAAATCTAGGCCATGTCAAAATCAAAGTGTCAAAGACAAATGAAAGATGCGTTCATTAATTATTGTCCAGTTGTTTGCTACTGCTGTAAGTTTTTATATAATATGACTGATGAACATCATGTGAGAGAAAATTCACATTATCATTGTATATCAGATTTAGCAACCTTTTAGATAACAAAGTATGCTAGTTTTCAATGTCGCTTCTGGGGATCAAACCCGTAGGCCTTTTAGTAAGATTCTGAAATTTTCGATCCCTCGAGAGCAACCAAACCAAAAATTAAGTCAAATATTGCCGACTCGGTTTTTTGAGTCGGTTCATGAAGGATAATGGAGCTTGATTGGTCATTGTCGGCTCTGGTACTACTTACATGTACCCCGGGTACTCTTAAGTATATTTACATGTACCCTGGGTACTCTAAGTATACTTACATGTACCCCAGGTACGGTAAATAAACGTAATTGTACCATATTAGACTGTACCCGAGTTGTATTCGCGCCCAAAATCCGATGTCGTAAAACGCGCAACCGATTATCTTAAACACACTTCTCTTCAAAAAACACTGCATCAACATGCTTTTTGAGTATGTGTTCCGATTATATAGAGGCCATTCTTCAGAAAATTGACATAAATGTGTATATATAATTATTACAAAATAATAGTCGACAACGACTGATTTATGGTTAAATTTCCCGGGTACATTTTAGTATATTTACCGTACCCGGGATACATGTAAGTATACTTAAGAGTACCCGGGGTACATGTACGTAGTACCCGAGCCGACAATGAACAATCGAGAGATACTGGAAGCATATGCGCCCCCTAGCATCGCCTTTAGCAGTATTAAATTCTCAACAGGAAAGTGCTGGAGTCATTGATCCCGAGGGACAAGAAAAACAATTGATTAATGTTCGAAATAAATAATTTGATTAATGACAATTCTGTTATTTTAGCCAGGTCACAGGAAAAGCGCAGTCAAATCAGTATCCAATTAAATTATTTGTTATTGTCAGAACAACGCTTTTAAGCAAACAGCGTTCAAGCGACTGCTGGCTGATCTAGATCCAAACTGGCCACAATCGCCTTAACCCTTTGCATACTGGGAAATTTGTCGTCTGCTAAAATGTCGTCTGCTGAATTTGTAAAATAAGCACTTTCTTCATTTTTTTTCAAAGAATACTATCAGAATAGCAAACAGTTTGAATCCAGATGAGACGCCACGTTCTGTGGCGTCTCATCTGGAACCAAACTGTTTGCAAAGGCCTTTAAAATTCGGTCACGCACTGAAAGGGTTAATGTCTCTTTTACTATGACACAGTTCATTTAACTTTAAAATGATAAAAAGTACTAACACTAAGAAAGAGTACTAACCAGTAAAAGTTTGAAATCAATGTTGAATCTCGGGACAGCATGGTGATCTGCAAATCCCCGATGAAATGTTGATATCGGGTATCATATTCATTCAATAAGTCGCAAAATGCTCGAATACAATTTATACAGCACAATGTGACTTATATTGATAACTAAAAATACCAGTAATCAGTATGCCAGTTTTGCCGTGTCAAGCTGTTACGATCCAGAGACCAGAAAGTCCTTCATTCACATCGAGCATATATCCTTCGAATTCCAACTATTGTTGTCATAAGCGGAGATTTAGTGAATAAATAATTCATATATCCTAAATGACAGCTTCTAAATAGCGAAACAAGCCAATGTATGCAGTAAGAAAGTTTTTAATCGAAACTCTCATTAAGGCGGCCATTGTTAAATGTTGAAACACGAACGACAACTCTGCTAGGAGAATGTTATCAATGCTAGGATCCTACGCAGTGGCGTATGCCCAAGGGAAGTAACTGAAAAATCGAGTTATCTCAATCGGACTGGCTCGGTCTTTTACATAGATGGCCATTGTGAATTTTTTTTAGGTGATTATCAAACCTTGGACGCTGCTGTTCCAGCATCGTCAAAAAAGAGGAGTGCAAATTTAAAAAAGAGGAGTGATAGATATCTCGAGATCCCGACTTAGCTAACTTGTGGCCACGAGATAGAAAAAAAGGAGTGCAATTTAAAAAAGAGGAGTGAATGTCAACTCTATGCCACCGTATGTCTAGTTTTTCTGTTGTTTTCTGTAATATTGTTGAAATGACAAAATAACTCTCATCCTGTCAGCTCCAAAGTGAAGAAAGAAGGAATACTGCCAAAAATGCCTAGTATTTTTGTTGTTTTTCTGTCAATTGTTGACATGCCAAAAGACCTCTTCTCGTGTCAGTTCCGACGTGCCCCTGCTGAGTAGCCGACCGATTGCTATAACAGGTGGTAATATTAGCAATTAGATTACCGCAGCTATAGATAATAAAACGGTTGCCTAATTCTTGAAGTCTTACTAGTTTCTGGGCAAATTTAAGTATTGGCAATTAATATTGATATGCCATTGTTAAAGAGGGTAACATATTAGAGGTAAATGATGAACTATAGGGGAAGATAAAGAGTGAAAAAAAACATGGTTCTGTGAGCTACTCTTTTTTGCCATCCCATTTCCTGGCCTTTTAAGTACTATAATAAATGTGACGTTAAAAGCCCATACACCCTCAAAATCAACGAATATGCGTACAATAGTTCGAACAATAAAGCTAACACATAAAAAATAATGTTCCTTATAGCAATAGGCACATTTCTACGCTAGATGGGGTCTGCATACATGTTGTATTTAGCTTAAAAACATGCGAATGTTAATTTTTTAAGGGAAAATTTAAATTTAGGTAAAAATTAAGTAAAATCAGCTACACATGCTGTGTAAATACCAATAATTCTGAAAATATTCATGTTTAAACAGTGTTTTGTGTTTATTAGTCTATAAGAATATTTATTTAGTGATTTATATCCAAATTACTTAAACCGTTTTATGTTTTCCTATAAAAATAATGACTGAACAGATTGATAGGAAAGATACCAACATATCAGGTTTGCTAGGGTGCCCACCTAGAATTGGCCTGTTACTAAGGAAATACCTGCGTTGTAATTATTTTGCCATACTTTGTGGGGAAGATATAAAATGTTTAATTAAATGGCTTACTTGTGCTGAAAATCGTTTTATTTAGTAGAAAAAGTCAATATCACTCTTAAGTGGCAGAATATACAGGAAAAGAGGCTATTTAAATATAAATTAAAATAAAAGTTAAGAAGAACATGTGTCGAAAAATGCGAAATAAGCCAGATATTTAATTCCGAAATCGAAAATGTCTGTACAGTTGAATTCGCCAGCATGTAAATCATGCATGTACGATGTGAATATAAATTTAGTTTAACGGTTCATTTAAAATTCCTGCAACGATATCTATTCACACGACACACGAACACTAACTGAAAAGACGATGCTTCGGTTATTGTATGAAAATATGTACGAAATATCTTCGTCACAATCGACTCGGTGTGCTAATTTGTCTTTGCTGCATTTTTATGAAATTCGTCTTCAATGTATATTTTTTCTTGCCTATTTTGTGTTATTGTAACATATTTTTATCAATATATTACAATTTAACACATATAAAAATCGTATAGTCTCGCTTTAAGCATACTAAGATAAGTATAACACACATAATAAGATGTGCCAGCAATGCAAATGATCCACAAGCTACGCCATATATATGATGTTATCGACGATATCTTGTAGATCATTGACATTTACATTTTAAAGTGTTTTTTTTTATTCTAAAAGACGCTTTGATAAATCGGCAACCGACTTTCAAAGGTGCGTATGTAAGATATGCCTCAGAACTCGAAGAAGCGGCAACGTAAGAGACTTTGTCCGTATAAATTTGTCCCGTAATCGTTCATAGTTCATGTACGACACATAGTTACTAGCAATGTTCATTACTCTTAAATTACCGGTGTGTAGCCTATCATTCGATATCTCGTCATGCGCGAATTGCCAAGATGACGAGATTTGCATTAACTACCATTTACTCGCGTCACGCATGGGACAAGTCCGTCCCTCTCTAATAATAATAATTTCTCTGCATAATGAAGGATAAAATATTCAACAACACCCTATATCAGTTTCTAGTCCAATTTAATGTCTGACTTAACTAATATTTCGGTTATACAAATACGTTGTGATTGCTACATGATTGTGTCTTTTTCCAACTATCCACCTCTAAGTCTAAACGCTAACTGAACTATTCCCCTCTAACATTTGCCCCATGAAACTCTGTTATGAATCCCATTGGTCAGTGTTCTATGTGTGTTTATTTCTGATTGGCTGAATTACAACCTATGACTGGAAAAGTCACTATTCAAGTATGCACCCGCTAATCAGCGTTGTGATACCAATAAATAATGCAAATACAGCCCAAGGCTTGTGTTAACAGCATCGTAACCCCTTTGTTGTTAAACATACACCAGATCCAAATATTTAATCTTTTTGATATACTTGTCGATATTTCGTACATAAAGAAAAACCCAAATATTTCACCCAACTTCTCATCATTATTTGACAAATTTCTCATAAATTAGCAAATTTATTGAATGCAAATAAACATTGATCATTAAGTATTTAATCGATATATAACAAACAATTCACAAAGTAACTCCAATATAGGTAAACCATTCTGAGGTATAATAAATGCCGAGAACTGTGAGAAACTAATAGTACAAAATGTGCAAAACAGTTATACAATAACAAATATCATACACATTATATCTATAAACAGCGCTTATTGATCGTCCCGTATAAATAATGAATTTTAATATTGTTTTAATTATTTTTTAATTATTTTAATAACCTGCAGATAAAATACGTTCTGACGACGCAGCAACTTTTTGATGCATAATCATCATCATCTACTTGACAGACTTTTAAAAAGTTCAAGATATACAATTAATTATTTCTTATAAGAGCACACGCTGGTTTACCGACGATTATTTCAATATGTTTCATATTTTAGTATACACGACCCTCTACATTTAAATACATGTCACGATGGGGTAAACTTTGTATCATTCTGCTCATGCGCAATTCTATGTCCTCTCCCCAATTTGTTTGAAATCGAAGATAACATAGAATCATCGTGCCCTTTGGTTACACCCTTTTGTCATTGAACACTTGTTATCTATATATATATGCATGAATGAATTCAAATCAATAATATAAAGTATAAATGCATTTATTATTGTATCAGTCAGTTCATGTCACAGAGTTCACAAAATAACATAATGTTGCCCCAACCCAGTGCAATAGTTTCAGAATTATGTAAATTAATTTTAATTATAAAAAGCGATTGCATCACAACTTTAATACTTAACACATGCAACTTATCATTTATTAATGTTGTGTTGCAGTCGCTTATTATACTTAAACATTATTGTTTTGTTTTGTAAGAATTTCTTCACTAAGTCTATCAATATTCACTTTTTTGTCGTACAAATTCGGGAGTAAAAACAGCCTCGTTGGCTCACATCTCTATGTGTCACTCAGATTTAATTGTCGTTTTTATCAATTACTTGTTTTACTACTTTGACTTTGATATTGTAAAACTGAAGTGTCAGCAGTCATGTTTTCTAAACTATCATGATCCCAAGAATTAGCATTGGAGTAAGAAGCAAAATTATCATAACTGTACGTGAATGCATAATCATAAAAAATAATGCCATCGTGCACAGAGAAAGAGCTAACTATTTTCATCAATCTATCAAGGTTTATGTAAGCACACAGTATATTGCATTATGTATTAAATTAAGAATGTTACGTTTTATTGTAATACGATGTTATTTTGATTGAATCACAAAAAATGCATGATGTTTCTCAAAACTGGCAGAGATGACAGTCAATCCATTCCAATGACATTATTTAATATTTTAATCAATCAAAAGAATTTCTCGGTCAGACAAATGTCATTAAGATTTTTAAAGTAACATTTATATAAAAAGAAAAGAAAAAAGAGAGCATTTTGTATCTTGTTAAAAATGTATGTTACCAGACCACATTTAGCGCTGAAATTTTGCCTATTGCTATTAGGAACATTCTTTTTGTATGTGATTACTTTATTTTTTTAAATATTGTACGAAACATTCGTTGCTTATGTGGGTTTAGCCTTTAAAAGCATACCCTTTACTTTTCAGTATATATCGACCAATATTCATTTAATTTAAACAGACTGTAACAAATTTGTATTGAATAACCCAGTATGTTTATTAGCATGTCAGTGTTCCAGCATAGTATACTAGACATTGCGTGCACCAAACTACTTCTTTTCAAGCGACTTAAGAGAACTATTGGCATGACATTGGTATGTTTATTTAGTAGATACTTTTATTTATCCGCAGCGATCCAAACATTCTTGAGTTATAAGCCTATAAACTTAACAGACAAAAAATGCTGATTTACTTTTCACATTTATATTAGAGCTCAAGTTTTCTTTAAAACATGTTATATAGGATTCCTATGAACATGCCGATCGACTGATCAAATCATTATTGCATGTGTGGTTTTAGCTGTTGTTGCTGATGGAGTTGTGTTCTTGAAATAGACCCAATATGTTTCACAGCGTCACTGAGATGCAGCGGACCTTCTATCCATACATGTGCACGAGACATGGTAATATAAACATTTTATGGAATGCTTCCCTGTGGTATATAGAGAAATATTAGTAAATTAAACAGAATAGAATAGAACGGAGTAGATTATTTTTTACTTAAGCATATGAAGCTCATAGTCGTTTAACATGCATATAAATAAATATCGGCATGCGTTAAAGTACACACAAAACATACACCATTTTAAAGAATAGTTAATCTAAAGAAACACATATAAAAATATTTCGTGAACAATAAAACTGACAATAAAGATGCTCTTCAGAAACTCTCCTGTCTATATTTATAAAACCGATTATGTATAACCGCATATCCGTCTGAAGAAAATTGGCATAGTGGGAATATTTCAGGCATTAAAGTGGGAATTAAGTATATTTATAAAAACAATCATTCTTGTATAATCTGATTTAGGGTTGACAACATTCTCTTTTCCTACGATTTGTGATCCCATTTATTTCAATACTTACGATTTTACAAGTAAATGGGTATCTTTACCATAGTTTTTTGACATCTGCTGTTTTAAATCTGTAATTAATGTAATAAATATGATTGTACATACGTATTTTCCTCTGTGTTATACGAAACTATTAGTAAATTAAAAAAAAAAAAAATCCATTAAACGATAAGAATTATAATATCTAATAAATGTCAAAATTAACACGAAAATATATTTAAATGTGGTTTCTACATAATACACATACCAAGACTTTTAATAATAATATGTGCAAACTAACAATGTGTGATGTGTCCATACGGCCCGATTTCGCCTTCCTGCAAGTATTAGATTGTGGGCGCTGGTTTAAGCTGTTACTTAAGAAATAATTCGTGTACGTTATAGTTTGTTGTCGAATAACCCACGGCCGGAAGTTTAGATGCGCAGGGATTAAATCACGAGTGCGAAGCACGAGTGCTTTGAAACCGCGCATCTAAACTTCCGGCCGTGGTTTATTCGACAACAAACTATAACATGCACAAATTATTTCGATTCTAACAAGGTTTTTACTAAAGATATATACCATGTATCTTAATTTTCTTGTGTTCTATTTTATGTGAAGTTCACTCATAAATACGCCCATACTTTGTTGTCGAATAACCCACAGCTATAATCAGTAGCATAACATACCTGTGTAATTTAACATATCATTTATAAACATGACCGTAAATCATTTATGATTTGAGTTTTGCAATACAAAAAATATCTCCACAATGATGATTACAAAAGAGGAGATGGGCATGCTTAAACACACTAATTTTGATGTGAATTGTAGGTTATATATCGAGAAAATACTAAATGATCAATGTTTATTTGCTTCCAATAACTTTGCTCATTTATAAGAAATATATACGGACAAAGTCTCTTACGTCGCCGCTTCTTCGAGTTATGAGGCATATCTTACATACGCACCTTTCAAAGTCGGTTGCCGATTTATCAAAGCGTCTTTTAGAATAAAAAAAACACTTTGAAATGTAAATGACAATTATCCACAAGATATCGTCGATAACATCATATATATGGCGTAGCTTGTGGATCATTTGCATTGCTGGCACATCTTATTCTGTGTGTTATACATATCTTAGTATGCTTAATACATCTTCTCAGACCGATTATATTCTCACACTTTCCCTAAATATGTCCTCCTATAAGCTGTTGAGCAGAAGATAAACATAGCAAAGACCATCTGACAATTCAACACAAGGTACTTATTTATCAATCTTTAGAAATGTGCAACTCCATATTCTTTGTCACTAGTTTATTTGGTATGAAACGAACAAGTCGACAATTCTTCTTCATAAACCCCAAAACTAACTGTGCGGGAATATTTTATCCATGAGATATACAAAAAAAATTTAAAAAACCTTATTTGTATTACTGCAGAAATTACTAAAACGCGTCCGATTCACTTACAAACAGTTCAAAGCCTTTTACTAAACGTAGTTTGGCTTTGCAAACTGACGTTAAGATAAATCATATTCATTGGTATGATTGATTTGAAACCGGTATGACTAAAATACGAAAACAGTACTGTTTTCGCGAAAACAGTACTGTTTTCGCGAAAACAGTAACATGTACCGAAAACAGTTAGAATTCCCAACTTTACAGCGTGATAGTGGCGTTAAACTATGATTTTGCGTTAAACTATGATTTTGATGAATGTTTACAACAGAACGCAAAATGATGCTTTATATTAATTATTACTTTTCTACGACAAGCATGTTATTACTGTTTTAAATGAAAGAATTATATAATACGAGGACAAAATACCGAAAACAGTAACATGTACCGAAAACAGTTAGATTTCCCACCTTTACATCGTGATAGTGGCGTTAAACTATGTGTTTAATTAAAAAATCCACATTCATTTTCTTTTTTTGATATACGAAAACAGTAAAATGTACGCCCGAAAACAGTGTATTATTATATGAAAACAGTGAATATTAAGACTAAAACATCGCTTTTTCCTATGCATGGTTTAAAAAAGAATAATTGGTTAAAGATTTTTCAACATATATGTTAAAACTTTTTAATAAAATTTATATTAATAAAAAAAATCCACATTTTTTTTCTTTTTTTGATATACGAAAACGGTAAAATGTACGCCCGAAAACAGTGAACAAATATACGAAAACAGTATGTATTCAACATGTTAGCAAGAAATAGATATCGATAAAACATAACCAATACTATTTTATTCATTTGTAATGAAATTTACTATTTCATAAAACCAAAAACAGCATACCAAATGGGTGTTATAATTGATCGCTTTAATATATTAGTTTGCAAAGTCGGCAATGTATGATTAAAGTAGCGGTTCGTGTGTTCTTTTGTGTTGCATTTTCTATAAATATCAAACTGTGATCATTAATGGATTGTAATTAGAGAAAAACTAAAGAATACCGGTATACATGTTATTGTAATCCAATTACGCAACTGTAATGTGCCATTGCCCTAAGGGATTTATCTGCATTATTATCTAAATCCGGTCATAAAAATGGTTGATCGAAGTGACACCAGACTGATAAGTGAAATAGGGAAGAAATCTGCTAAAATAGCGCTTTACTGTAATTTACAAGGTAGGGTACCCAATCTCAGACCGGAAAGAAATTAATGAACTTGTTTTTGGCGAAAATGGATTGATTAAGGCAGTTGATGTGGACACTTACAATGTACGACTTGAAAGAATTAAGAGACTAATAACATCAAAAGATGAAAATGCCCGAGGGAAACAGTTTCTACCTTACTTTGTCAACAAATTGGCACCGACACTACATGATTTTGTTATAAAACCGTCTTTAATAGGAAAGGTTAGCACAGGGTGGACTAACAACAATTGTGAATCAGCTACGCAATGGAAGTTGATGGACCTCAGCAAATTCATAGCAAAGGTAGAGCAGATCGTTGAGGGAGAAAAAATGGAGAGATGTAGGGCCGTGCGAGGTACGGGTAATTTCAGATTGACGGAACAATTTAAACACCACCAAGTGTCCATCGACCACTGGGAGATGTTAACAGAAGAACAAAGAGAACGGAAAATAAAAAAATTCTTATGTGACTACGGGAAGTCTCACCAAAATGTAGAGGTTTCCACTGATGGATCAAGAACACTGATCAAAACATCCTCAGCCGGTAAAAAACCCTGCCAACGAAAAAGAAAACGAGCAGAGCGTTCAAGAACGCCATCCGCAAAAAGAAAACTTTAAAAATTGATGTCAAGCTGTTGCCTAAATTGTCGACACATTATGCATGAAATGTATTTCTTTATGCTGTGATTAAAATTGCCTTATAATGGGATTATTTATAGGCATATGACTTTAAAGCTGTTGTCTTGATTGTCGTTGCGATCAGCACATGTTTAAACTTTTAAACACGTTCCGATACCAAACGTCATAATTAATATGCATCTTATTATGAAATGTTATTTTTTCCCATAATGTCTTTATGTAAAACATTTAATTAATTTTGTCTACTCTACCAAAAATACCAATACTTAACATGTGTTCATTAATAAAATATATATTTTGATGATGTGTTCTTTTATATAACCATTGACTTAATTAAAGGTACCGTCTTGAACATATTTGAATCTTCGCTCAAATGCTTTCTAACGTTATCATATATTAAAATCATGATTTAACGGAAATATTACGATGTAAAGGTGGGAAATCTAACTGTTTTCGGTAAATTTACTGTTTTCGCTATCATGTCCTCGTATTATATAATGCTTCCAATTAAAACAGTAACAACATGCTTATCGTACAAGAGAAAATAATATAAAGCATCATTTAAATGCGTACTGTTGGTAACATTAATTAAAATTATAGTTTAACGCCACTATCACGATGCAAAGGTGGGAAATCTAACTGTTTTCGGTACATGTTACTGTTTTCGGTATCATGTCCTCGTATTATATAATGCTTTCATTTAAAACAGTAATAACATGCTTGTCGTAAAAAAGAAATAATTAATATAAAGCATCATTTTGCGTACTGTTGTAAACATTCATCAAAATCATAGTTTAGCGCCACTATCACGCTGTAAAGTTGGGAATTCAAACTGTTTCGGTACATGTTACTGTTTTCGCGAAAACAGTTCTGTTTTCGCGAAAACAGTACTGTTTTCGTATTTTAGTCATTCCCATTTGAAACTAGCATGTCAATAAAGAATGTCAAAATAGAATAAAAAGTATTATTTCGGTCGACGCAATTTTGTCTCACGTGGTTTTATATACGAGAACACATTGCGTTGTACTTCATATCAGTCATTAAATTTGTTTTTGTTTTGAATACATATTGCTAGGGGATGTGGTTTCCAAGCAACTGATTTAATTGCTTTTGAGATATAGAATTAATCGTAATTAAGGTAATGAACAACGCTATGTTTCGAGATGAACAGAGAACATTTCATGTGGTAACTGAATGTACGACGTGTTTGCTGATGTTATGCTCATCGATGACACTTAGGATAGTTTAATTCTGCTTTGCAATTTTTTAATAAAAATAATGTTTTGTGCATTTGTATATACCTATATAGAGTAGACAAAGTCATTAAGTGTTGTTATTTTTTGAATTTGTTTCAAAACTTGAGTGGTGTTAAAATAAAATTGTAAAATGACACCGTTTGTTGGTGTATAAATGTAGTATCTTTTTCAGTTCATATAAATAAAGATTGACGAACATTTGTATAATTCAATAATGTTTGAATATTCATATAGACATTTTAATATCAAATGTTTAATATGAAGTGGCGTGAATATTTTTTTCGATATTTATTAAATATTTTTCTAAGCTATAACGTTGCATAATGTTGTTTTTAGCCTAAGAAAGCTAGTATTATGCATTTTTGTTTCATTTGCACCAAGGTTAATCCAATACATGCAATATAGACATCGCAAACATAAAACCTGTGTAATTAACCAAGGAATTCAAATGTTTCTTTTTAACTTCCTGCCGATCTAATTGCACTTTGAATTTCATGACATAAATACAAAACCATTTCTTAAAAACAACAGCATAGAAGTATAAAGACTTGATATTTAAAAAGTCTTGATAATGGAAGCGTAAATGTATTACGAATTTGCAAAAAACAAGTAAGAGAGAATGCACTAAGTGGACTTTTAAATTATGTCTCTTAAAGCGAGATTATACGATTGGGTCAAATATTTATTAATTTATATAAAATGTGTAAAAAAAACTTAATAAACATATAATTCAATATAAATTAAAATAAAAGTTAAGTTGAACATGAATCGAATAATGCGAAATAAGCCAAATAGTTAATTTTGAAATCGAAAATGTCTGTACAGTCGAATTCGCCAGCATGTAAATAATGCATGTACGATGTGAATCTAAATTTAGTTTAACGGTTTATTTTATTTCAGTGCAAACATAACATAACGTGGGCGAACGTCTGTTATTTTTCGTTCGCACATGGGATCTATACCATCATGGAAATTTCAATTAATTATGGCAAAAAGAGAATCCATTGAATAGTTCATGAATTCGAATAACTATGCAAATAAACAAAAGCTTTTTATGTATATAATGATGATGTATAAAGAGTTTGTATTGTGCATAGAAGTAGATAAAATGCATATTGTTCCACGAGTACATAAGAATTTTGCAAGACTAAAATACCGCAGGCGATTTGACCTCAAATGAGCAGGGTGACCTCCTTCGTTAAAAACCTTTGGCTGGTACATTGTATGTACCGTAATTGTGTTGTTTGAACAATAGAACTTTCATTCAGGTTTCAATTCTGCATATTTTTAAAAGTAGTATAAAGTAAGTTCGAAGTATATTCCTTTAAATAATTAAATCGTTGATACTTACACCAAGCAATACTGAATGTTACTATATAAACACGACAACAACCAATGAAACACGTTGTTGCGCCTGCATTTATAATAAACTGACAATTGAAAGAGGAAAAAAAAAGATTGGATATATGGATAATATAACAAACTAAAAATACACATGCTGATTAAAGTACCTATTTATTCATCTGTCTCTGATATTGAAAGTATGCTTGCAACTGTGTTTATTGAAAAGTACTCCTTACAGTTTCACGACTTCTCGCGATGTAAATGCTTATGCCATGTCTGTTATTTTCATGTAACGTGACAGAAATCAAGATATTATGTGTGTGTGTTTTCTGTAACATTTTTGACATGAAAAAAGAAATTCTTCTCGCGTTTTCTCCAACGGGACTATTGAGAAGCCGACCAAGAGCTATACATAATAGCAGGTTACTGCACTAGCGTTTTGTAATATATCAGCATCAGTAATCAGTAATTTAGCATCAAAAGCGGCAAGGCTTGTAAACTTCGATAATAAGCTGCTCGCGCAAGTAAACATCATGAAACGACATTAAGCATGAGCATGTGGATAATTACCCTACCAGGCGCCACGAAACTGTTAGTATTTTATATGTGTGAATGGGTGTTTATTTATTTTAGAATTATAAAAAGCCGAAACTCGTTATTTTGAAGTCGATTGAGTAAGATGCTTGTAAATACCGCATATTCGTGATAAGCAAAGCAAAAACGCTTACGTATACAAGGGCATGCCGTTCACAAAATGAAATAAAGTATCGCTTTTGTTCTAAAAAACAACACTTTATGTTAAATCAAATGCATGAGCAAATATTTGTTTTAAAGGTTTTAATTAAAAAAATAATATATATATATATATATATATATATATATATATATATATATATATATATATATATATATATATATATATATATATATATATATATATATATATAATTGACGATTATATTTCTGTAACTAAAGATACAATAATCTGGAGATCGGTGTCTTATCAATATAGATGAGTTATTCCAATGAACAGTTGGATATTTAACTGGCATTACTTACTGGCAAAACATACGTACTGAAGTTACTGCCAATTTCTTAAAGTGCTACTTATTTCTGACAAAGTTAAAGTATAATCAAATAATATTGATATGCAATTGTCAAAGAGGGTAACACTATAAGGAAAGATTAAGAGTGAAACAGCAGGGTGCTTTGGCCTACTGATTTTGCCATTCACCTTTCTAGCCCTTTAAGAAGTATTCTAAATTTGACGTTAAATGTCGATTTAATTTAGATATTTGCTTAAGTGATATAAGCAATTATATTGTATGTTTATTATTTACAATAAGCGTAACTTGTTTTGCTAGCAATCTCGGTTATTTTATTCAAACACTTCGACAGTCTGTTGAAATTAAATAAATACATGTCGATATTTAAATGAAAATTTAATGGACATATGATTTAAATTGTTATTTTGTGAACTCTATTTTCTGAACTGACTAATTACCCTAGAAATTCATTTATATTATGTATGCTAAGTTTGCATCATACATACATTTAAAGATAAAATGTGTTCAATTACAAAAAGCGTGTATCAAAAGGACATTATTAAATTATCTTAGATCTTAAACACATGGGAGGGGGGAGCTTAGAAATTCGCATGGGCAGGATGATACATAATTAACCCCATCGTGACATTTATTTATATGTAGGGGGTCATATAGACTTAAATAAGTAAAATATAAAAAATAATCTTTGGTTAACCAGCGTGTACTTTTATTAGAAATAATGAAAGTTATGTTTTGAAATTTCATAACAAAAATCTGTCAGGTAGATGAATATGCACCGGAAAGAGGCTGCATCATCAGAAAGTATGGTTTCTGCAGAAACAAGTAACAACAAGAATTTAATCAAATTTTAAAATTCGTTATTTGCACGTAAAGATAAATTAGCACTGTTTATAAATAAAGTTAGTATGATAGTTGTAAGTATATAACTGTAATACTCATTTATGCACTATTAATTTCTCACAGTACTCGGCATTTATTACATCTCAGCAAAGGGAACTATATTGAAGTTACTTTGTCGGTCGGTTTATTAGTCTGTTAGTCTTCCATCAAAACATCCTGTTCTAGTAATTGTGTGCAACATGCATATTTAGAAGGTACTTATTTTATCTCCAAAAATTCCCGAGTTATTTGCCGAAGTACTTAACAAGACACAGTAAGGTGGATTTATTTAGAGCTCTAGGTTTCTTAAAATATATAAATTACATTATCTCCAAAAATTATATAAACTGAGAAAACATTATTTTATTCTACATAAATCTTTATTAAAGTTATGTAACATGTGTCATCGTCCTCTATAAATGGTGCTTCCAAAATATGAACTTACTTTTTTACAGTTCAAACATGGCTATATATAAAATAAAACCAAATAATTTATTTACTCCTTCTAGAAGTCACTGAGCATTCCTATGAACATGCCATTCGGCGGACCATATCATTACTGCAAATGTGATTTTTGCTGTTATAGCTGATGGAGTGTTGTGTTCTTGAAAGTGATGCAATGTGTTTTCCAGCGTGCCTGCTGAGTTGCAGAGGACATTATCTCCATACAGTTGTACAAGACATAGACATGTCAATGTTAATATTTTCTTTTATATTTTCCGGTGGTTTAAAGAGACATTTCAGTGAATTAAAACTGACGTCCTTGTCATGACTTACGACGTCATTATTTCAGCAAAAAATACAAAAATCGCTTGAAAGAATACAATAAAAGGAAGATTTGTTAGGTTTGGGGGAATATCGATTTTAATTCACGAATGATCATAGAAAATAATATGTTATATGATATAGAAAAAGTATGAAAAAAATGTCACGTTATGATAGAAATTTGTAGGTGGAATATTTTGGGATTACTTTATTGAAACATGACAGTCACAAAGTGCACATATGTACAAATAAGCTTATCGATGAGGGAGAGATTAAAGAATAGTATAGTTGACACAAGGCCGGGTATGTTTGTATTGGTCAAGCAAAAGTGTTTATACAGATAAAGCTTGTAAATATTTTGGTGGTTTGTTTATCCCGTTCCCAGGGCTTCATTGATTCAGTATCTTTAGTAATCTAGCCAATCAGCAATACGCACGCACAGAACACTGACCAATGGGATTCATAACTGAGTTTCACGGGGTAAATGTTAGAGGGAAATAGTCAGTTAGCATTAAGATCTAGAGGTGAACAAATGGAAAAAGACACAATCATGTAGCAATCACAACGTATTTGTATAACTGAAATTATTAGTTATGTCAGACATTAAACTGGATTAGAAACTGATATATGTGTTGTTGAATATTTTATCCCACATTATGCAGAGAAATTAGCATAAATAGAGAGGGACGGACTTGTCCCATGCGTGACACGGGAAAATGGTAGTTAATGCAAATCTCGTCATCATGGCAATACGCACATGTCGAGATATCGAATGATAGGCTAAACACCAGTAATTTAAGAGTAATGAACATTGTTATAACTATGTGTCGTCCATGAACTATGAACGATTACGTGACACAGGACATTAAATGGTGACCGTGAACCAAGGATTCGAACGAAGAAATACTTCCACTTACGATTACGAAGCCATGAAAAACAACGCGAAGAAACTCCGTTTCGGCAACTTCTGTAACCAGTAACAACGACCGCACATATTCTGCAACTTCCGTTGAGTGACTGTTTTATTTCCTAACGCTTGTATCAAAATGGCAAATCAAATAATCCCTCAATTGTTTCAAAATTTAAATGAACAAATTAAAGATGTTAAAACGGCCATAAGCACTCAGACTATTTCACAGGTTGTACAATCATTTGATGGAAATTCAAAAGAATTTAAAAATTGGATTAAAAATGTAGAAACATATGGAACGCTTACCAATTTAGATGAGAATAAATTAAAATTTGTTGCTTATCAATCTAGTAAAGGGCTTGTTAGTGATTACATACATCGCTTTTTGACCGACGATACGACAGGGACATGGTCAGATTTAAAAGAACAGCTTAAATTAAGATTTGCGGAAATTCTAGACCCACAATACGCTTTCTCATTATTAAAGACGACTAAACAAAAGACCGACGAAAATGTTCAAATATACGCTGAGCGACTTTTATCTCTTGCGACTGATGCATACACAAATATTGAAGGAAATTTAGACATTATAGAAAAATAATTAGTAGAATTTTTTATCGACGGATTAGTGCACGCCTATCTGAGACTTAAATTAATGCGCGAAAATCATGCAACCCTATCAAATGCTGTTAAAAGCGCAATACAGGAACAAAGTATCAGAGCTAGATTTGAGTTGCGATCGCAAATAAATGGACTTGATAACATTACGACCAAGAATGTTCAGACAAATATCTATTTTATTAGGTCATCTATTGTTTGCACATATTGCAAGAAACACGGTCATTCTATTGAAATCTGTCGCCGTAGGCAACGCGAGATAAGTGCCTATACAGTAGGACGGAACGGTCATACGATAAGTCAAAACGGTAACGGGCGCAAGAACGAATATGACAAAAATTGGAAAAATAAAATTGATTGTTGGAATTGTGGTAAATTAGGACACTTAAGTAGGGAATGTACTCAAAGAAAAACGTACATTAATCAAAAAAACTAGGAAATTCTTACCAAAAAGGGGTCTATGGTAAGAATGAAAAAGTCGAGACATATAATATCGCTTTGTGTGGTAGTCCAAATTCTTGTGTTATTTCAACAGGTGGTTTTCAATTTAGGAGCTTGATTGATAGTGGCGCTGAGGTCAGCCTCGTGAGTTAACGTACTTATGATATGTTAAAACAAAAACCAGCACTGATAATTAAAAAAAATAAATATAAAATCGGTAAATGGATACTCATTACATGTCCACGGAAGTGTACAGTTGAGATTCAAAATAGGGAGCATATATAAAGAGCACATGTTTTTTGTAGTAAGTAACGTTAATAGAAATGTTATTTTAGGAAGAGACTTTTTACAAGATAATGTTGTCCGTTTGTACTTTGATTTAGGATGTTTGAGGATTGATAACTGTTATGTACCTCTAGAAGAAGTTGTACACCTTTCAACAATAGCGAGATTAACTAGACATACTGTGTTAAAACCACAAACTGCATATAGACTCTTTGCTCAAGCTAAAAGAAACTGCATACGTTCAAATACAAATTATGAATTCAAAGGAATAAGCAATTCTTTCTTTGATAAAGAACCTGATTTAACAATTGTTAATTCAGTAGTCAAGACAACGCGAGATAGACAATTTCCTATTTTAATTATAAACAATACGCACAAAACAATAAGGCTTAGAAGACACTGTGCAATAGGGCGAATAAAAATCGGTAAATGATAATGAAATATGCACATTACAAGAAGTTATAAAAAATAATCAGCCGAAACCAGGTTTATCTAAAGATGAAATCTTATCAGATTTACGTGTAGATGAAGATCAAAAAGAAAATATGCTCCCGGTACTCTTAAAACACAGAACTATCTTCGCAAGAAATAATTTAGAATTTACACAAACTTCAGCGATAGAATTTACCATAGATACAGGGGATCATCCGCCCATTAAATTGAAACCGTATCGAACACCATTGAACAATAAGGTATTCATAGATAAAGCCATCGACGAAATGCTAGCCGCAAACATAATAAGTCCATCGAGAAGTCCATGGAGTTTTCCTATAGTTTTGGTAGACAAAAAGAAAAATACACATGACTCAAACAAAGATAATAAAGACGAGAAAAGGTTTTGCGTTGATTTTAGACAATTAAACAAAATTACAAAACCAATTGCCTATCCATTACCACTAATAGATGATATATTGGCGTTATTAGGTAAAAATAAATATTTCACCAGTTTAGATTTGATATCGGGGTATTGGCAAATACCTATAAAAGTAGAGGACAGAGAAAAAACGGCTTTTGCTTCGGGATTCAGGGATCTATTACAATTTAACGTTATGTCCTTTGGTGCCTCCTCTGCCGGTGCTATATTTCAAAAATTGGCTAATTAAGAACTCAAAGGTTGTGAGGGCTTCGCTGTGGCGTACCTAGACGATATTCTAATATTCTCACCTGACTTGCAATCTCACTTAGCGCACGTAAATACAGTACTACAGAGTCTCAGTAAACATAACCTAAAGCTTAAACTATCAAAATGTCAATTCTTACAAAGAGAGACTAGATACCTAGGCTTCATCATAGATCAAAACGGTAAAAGGCCGGATCCGTTTAAAGTGGAAGCGATCCGACAATCCCCTTGGCCAAAGTGCGTGCGCGATGTACGATCTATCTTAGAGGCGGCGGGATTTTATAGGAGATTTTGTCCATCGTATTCAGAAGTAGTCGAGCCTCTCATTAATCTCACGAGAAAGAATGTCCCATTTACATGGTCAAAACAATGTACAGATAGTTTCATACAATTAAAAGACTCATTTACGCAAATCCCTTATCTTTCATACCCTGATCCAAAAAAAGCTTATATACTGTATACTGATGCATCTGATAAATGCATAGGAGCCTGTTTGACTCAAAAAAGCGAAAATGACAAAACCGGGGATTATGTGGGTGAGAAACCAATATACTTCTTATCGCACAAATTAAGCCCAACACAATGCAAATATAGTACAATTGAAAAAGAATGCTATAGCATATTTTACAGTCTGAGTAAATTACATCAATACTTACACAACGCTGAATTTGTCATTCGAACGGATCATAAGCCATTAAAATATTTACTGGAAAGTCCGATGCAAAACAAGAAAATACAATTATGGGCCTTAAGTATAGCGGGTTACAACTGCAAAATTGAATATATATCGGGAAAAAAGAATATTATTGCCTACTTTCTAAGCCGACCACCAAAAACCAGAATAAAGAATAATCAATGCGATCAAACAGGACTAGAATTAAATATTAACGATAAACATTTTACGATTAATTCGCAAATAAATAAACAAGATCAAACACGCAAAATTAATGTAATCGACTCCACAAACATTGACCACAAGCAAATAATTGATAATATTAGTACCCCGCAGCCACTCCCAGCCGACGACACGGCGTCGAACGATAACATATCAGGGCTTAATATGCAAATAGAACAAGAAAAAGACCCTCATATATCTGAGATTAAAGCGAGATTAAGATTTGGGAAACAGAACAAGAGTGAAGATGATAGATATATTACGGTTGATGGAATACTATACTACATATCAAACGTAGATGAGGAACCTACTCTCAGGCTTTTTGTACCTAAACACCTGACTGGTTCAGTTGTCAAGCAATATCATGATGAAAACGGTCATCCGGGATCTCAAAGGCTTTTTCATACACTAAAAGAGAAATATTACTGGCCTAAAATGTTCAAAGAATTGAATGATTATGTATCTAAGTGCATTATATGTCAAAGCAGAAAATTAAAAGCAATTAAAGCTCCCATGTCGTCAGATACCTCAATACCACCATTTCCGTTCTCGGTTGTTTCGATAGATATATGCGTGCCATTTCCGAAAACGCTTTCCGGAAATAGATATATAATATGTTTTGTAGATTAATACTCAGGATACATAGAGGCATTGCCATCACCAGATAAATCTTCCGATAGCGTAATACACCTGTTAATGAACGAGATTTATTGCCGTCATAGTTGTCCTATAAGAATTATAACTGATAACGGTAAAGAATTCACTAGTACGGCATTCACTGAAACATTAAAATCAATCAACATTCACCACGTAAAGACGACAATATATCAACCCGCGGCTAATGGCGTGAACGAGCGTTCCCACGGGACTATGAACAATATACTATCAAAACGGGTTCAAGAAAATGTACAAAAATGGGACTTACATTTAAACATGTCTTTAGCGGCAATAAGATTAAGTTCATCCGAGACTTCGAAGCACACACCGTTCTTCTTACTTTTTAATAGAGACCCTATTCTTCCAATAGACAACTTGTTAAAGCGTAGACGTAAATATCACGGTGAAGATTATCATAAAATAATATTAGAAGAACAACACAAATCATTTAAAAAGGTATGTGCCCAATTTCAAAAATCGAAACTTAGACAAGCTGATTATGCGAATAAAAATACGAAAGATATTAAATTCGAAATCAATGACCCCGTTTACTACAAAAACTTTCAACGTACAAATAAATTAGACAGTAAATGGAGGCCATATTATTGTATAATCGAACAAAAGTCGCCGTTAACATACGTAATAAAGAACCAATTAGACAACTCAACTATTAAAGTTCATGCAGACCAGATTAGACATGCTTATATCGATCAATGGCCAGTGATAGATCAGCCGTTAGCGCACCCGATTAGGAAAGCAAATTTAGCCTTTGCAGAAGACACATTATCTTCTGATAACGATTCAAATACGTCAGTACATGGGTTACCTGTTATTACTCAACAGACCCGACAGATTAGAGATAATACGGATGACGAAGATAATATTCCGCTTGCCGAATTGCAAAAACAGTTGAGAAACAAACAATTCGCGGATATACAGTCGAGCTCCAGTGAATCAGATACGATGCATTACGATAACAGTAATTCACAAAACTCACCTGTACGTAGATTTGAAAATGATTCTTCAGATGATCAGATGCAAATTGACGCGGTAGCGTTAAAACACAAAAAACGAAAATTGACAAAAAAGACTTCACGTTCAAATAACGCCATGAAGAAAGCAATTTTCACGTGCCTTCAGACAATGGCTGAAAACATGTTAATGAATGGACTACAAAGCAAAACGAATAGATGTCGAGACTTAAAGACCCCCAAATTTTTGTATATAGAGAAATATGTTTTGAATGTATATGTATTAACTATGTAAATAGAGGATTATAGAGGACGTTATCGTCCGAATTTGATGATGTATCGTCATTAGCATTGATTTCCGGGTTTAGAATGAAATGAAAATGTCATATTTTAGTATACGAATAAAATGTCAATTACCCGTGCTCAATAGCGAATAGCTTGTAACGCGGCTGTATGTTGCGGGTATTAAGGAATTAACATAACAGATGTCAGTTCGGATGGGATATATAATGAAGTTTGAATAGTTGATTATGGAAATATGGTTTTATTTCCCCAATGTAGTTCAATTATCGGGAACATCTGTAATATGGTCTTAGTTCTGGATAAACAATTAGGCTCGTAGGTCAACATTACTTCAAACCAATACATAACAGCCATAACAAGTCCATATTAAGATATGATATATAATGAAATTTAAATAATTGATTATATAAGTGTTATTCCAATTTCCCAAGGTACATAACGATACAAGTTCGGATTGAATGTATATCGGGGTCTGCATAATTGATAATAGAAGTGTTAGGTATCATTTCACCACAACTGCGTTTGTATATACCTCGATCTGGTACAAACATGAAGAGAAAGGTCTCACCTGTCCAAACGACGCAAAATACCTGTATCGTATATCGATCTAATCCTATTGACCGACGCTTTAGTATGTTTGCACAAAGACATTATACAAATATACGCGTATCAGACCAGCTTATGATAACACACTTGACAATGACATTAACTAACGCTAGCTAATGCCCTACAGCGCTCAAGTAAACACCATTTAGGCATAGGTAACATTTTAATACAGTTTGTCAATATCCTTAAAAGCAGAGCACTGTACCTTTTATTAGTATAATCATTAAATTTTTGATACTGATCGTATATGTAGTTTGTTATTTTTCGTTTCTTTATAAGAATGGCTACATTGACACAAGTGATATTTTAGTAAATTTTTGTCCTCTTATAAAATAAAAATAAAAAAATAATAAAGCAGAATGCATTTTATTGAATAAACAAATGTTTATAATTTAAGTGTAACACAATAAATTTGCGTCATGAGAATAGCGTTTCTCCAGCACATTAACTCTATTTGGGTGTGTCTAATCACAAAAACGATAAGTAATCTGAGCGCTAATGCAGCAAGTTTCATTTACTATAAATACGTAGATACGAGGCCCGTTTATCATTTCATGTAATTGACCCTATAAGATTTGCCAATGCGATACAAGTTAAGGAGAAAAAACAGCGCTCCTGACATCGTCGGCGTGGTTTGCCTGCAGCAACATTCGTTCATAACGCATTTGAGATCGTGATCAGATCTTAACGCCCCGACACAGAAGAAGAATATGTCATCGACATACAGATATCTTCGACGACGATGTATCCGTCGAGGATAAGATGACGCAACAGGCGACTTCAACTTGGATACAACATTGTCGACATTGATCCAAATTGTGAACCAGCATCAGTACCATACCACGAGTGGACTGTTAATGGACATTTCACGCGTCGTCGAAAATGATTTTTAAAGATACGTTGATATGAATGGACTTAATGATGAAAATCGCGCGTACTTTGTACATATATTAGGTGAAAATTTTATCGTCTATGAACTTATATATATGTGTGCTACCATAATTACGTGTACATAAACAATTATTATGATACTACAGTCATGAGCGCAGACGTTCTTCAGAACTTTATATAATAGACGTTTGAAGTATTCTAAATCGTGCGACAACCGATGACCAACAGCTTCTCCGACCGACAATCATTGTTATCAATCGGAAGCCGCCGTCTTCAATCGACTGCATGTTACCATCTACAACCAGATGTCACATACTCTCCAACCGGACGTCTCATCTCTTCACCCCGACGCCACATCGCCTTCAGAAAATTGACACTATTCGTATTGGATTTCCCAAATCAGTGACGCATTCCACTTCACTGTGATTGACATTGACTATTCAAATATCCCAACATTTTATTATTTCAGCAGAAACATTCGTTAACAATTTCATTAATAATTTGCAGATTTTCATCATATATATGTTTAGTCACTGATGTTTTCATGTTTGCGTGTTTTATTTTTTCATCGTATGTGTAAATATGTTTTCGTTTACTTCCATACTTAAATTCTTAAAGATTTTTGTGTATCATAAAATACATTAAAATCAAATTGAGATTATAGGTTGTGTCACGTTATGATAGGAATTTGAAGGTGGAATATTTTGGGATTAATTTATTGAAACATGACAGTCACAAAGTGCACATATGTACAAATAAGCTTATCGATGAGGGAGAGATTAAAGAAAAGTATAGTTGACACAAGGCCGGGTATGTTTGTATTGGTCAAGCAAAAGTGTTTATACAAATAAAGCTTGTAAATATTTGGGTGGTTTGTTTATCCCGTTCCCAGGGCTTCATTGATTCAGTATCTTTAGTAATCTAGCCAATCAGCAATAAGCACGCACAGAACACTGACCAATAGGATTCATAACTGAGTTTCACGGGGCAAATGTTAGAGGGAAATAGTCAGTTAGCATTTAGATCTAGAGGTGAACAGATGGAAAAAGACACAATCATGTAGCAATCACAACGTATTTGTATAACTGAAAATATTAGTTATGTCTGACATTAAACTAGATAAGAAACTGATATATGTGTTGTTGAATCTTTTATCCCACATTATGCAGAGAAATTAACATAAATAGAGAGGGACGGACTTGTCCCATGCGCGACACGGGAAAATGGTAGTTAATGCAAATCTCGTCATCATGGCAATACGCGTATGACGAGATATCGAATGATAGGATAAACACCAGTAATTTAAGAGTAATGAACATTGTTATAACTATGTGTCGTCCATGAACTATGAACGATTACGTGACAAAAAGTTTCTTCATGAAAAAGATGTTCTATCGCAGAAAAGATATTTTAAAATCTTTAGATCTTTATAGCTTATTATGATTTTAACACCGCACAAAAAGAAGCGAGAGGGTGTAAATTGGTTTCAGGTTGTTCATGTCTCCTGTATGGGACTCATAGTGCAATAATAATATCTCTTGTGTCTGTATATTTTAATATTGGTTAATGAATTTTAAATTTGGCATATCTTTTTTGAGTTATCAACATACCAAACGATAAGTCGATATGTCTAATTAAAGGGAAATGCCGTGTGTATGAGCGATTAAGCTTGCTTCCGTGTTTTAGAGTAGGGTTTAAAATTTAAATATGCACATTTATATTTTACTGGAACATATGAACAATGCACAATGTTAAGATGTGTCAACAGTGCGCATATCTTTTCACATAATATATATATACATATAACAAAGTCTCTTTTAACCGTTTATAAAAAAATAAAACGCTTTGATTACATTGCCGTAGCTTTCGACCTCTCGGTCTTCTTCAGCGGCATTTATTTTTGAAGCATATCATGTTTAGCGGAAGTGATATAGGGCTATATATTTGAGGAAAGTGCAGTATATAAGAACCATTAGTTTTGCTTTCATAATTGCACAGTTATTGCAGTATGTTAATTTGCATAGATAATATTATATCATGTGTGAATATTAACGAAATGACAGAAGTATCATCATCCTGAAACTTCGAAGGTTAGAAGCTCGAGTTCGGGGTATTTGTAATTTACATTAGCCGTTAATTCTGCACGCATACTTGCGAGGTTATTGCACTTTGTTAATTTCGTACTGAACTGTTAACTCGGACTTTATTTTTTCTGACACAAATATAAATAAAAAATTCTCCAGAAACTCTCCCGTCTATATCTATAAAACCTACTATGTAAAACCACATATCCATCTGAAGAAAATTGGCATGCTGGGAATATTTCAGGCACAAAAGTGAGAATTTAGTATAATTATGAAAACAATCATTCTTGTTTAATCTGATTTAGGATTGAACATATTGTATTTGTATATTTACCTAAATATATATATATATATATATATATATAAATATATAAATATATATATATATATATATATATATATATATATATATATATATATATATATATATATATATATATATATATATATATACGAGTTTACAAATGCATGTGTATCTTTACCATAATGTGTTGACATCTGCTGTTTTAAATAGGTAATTAATGTCATATATCTGATGGTACATACGTATTTGCCTCTTTGTTATAAGACACTTTACGTAGATTAAAAACATAACAAACATCCTTTCAACGAAATGAATGTATAATATCTAGTTAATGTCAAAATTAACACGAAATTATGTCTACACATTTTGAGCAATAATATGTACAAACTAAAAATGTGTCGATACGGCACATGTTCGCGTTCTTTAAATTATATCTTTGTAGATGCTGGTTTGTTGATGTGTTACTGACGAATATATAACGATGTTATATGACTTTTAAAGGATGCCTATTATAGGTTTTTAATTAAATACATTATTGAGGTGACTGTGTAATTTTATTTTTAAACGATGGATTAAAGATAAATACAGTTATAAACAACGTGTAACATGAAGATTTCTCGCAAAAAGTAAATTTCCCACTTCATGCAGTCTTATTTCTCGCAAACAGTGTTTCTATGTTATGTTTTTATGTATCGTTTTTATTATAATAAATTCTGAAGGTTGAATTTATTTCGGACAATGCTAAGCGAATTTTGTGTGATATTTATGGACCAGAAATATTCTCATGGTAGTCATAAAACTGCATTAACGCGGTATATTGTGATATATCACGCTGATAAACATAAAACATATGGACAACTTCTACGGATTACGCATGCATGTGTAAATTATCGAAAAAATCTTCCAAAGTTATGCTTGGTTACGAGAAGGCGGCTTTTAACGTGCAATGTTTGCTTTATATCGAATCGATTGTGAACCTATCGTTTTTATGATATGGATTTTACGATAATGGGTACTTATCAGCAATGACGAACAGTTGTTAAATAAAACTAACTTAGACCGATATTTTTTGCAAAGCTTTTATAATCTGAATTTTAGTTGAACTAGTATTTTAAGCAGTCGGTGATTTTCAATGCATACGTACCATTTAGCAAATACAAAATGATTAACGAGGTAGTTTGTAGTAAGCAAATACATACATATAGTCCCGAGGCCTAACTCGTAAATAATTGATGCAATACAATATCATTTTCATACAAGATTTAATCATTTGTATGGATCGCGATTTTCTTTATATAAACTTCGAGGGATAATTGATTGCATTTGATAATAATTATTTTGCTTTAATGAGTTGATGTGGTAAAATATTAGTAAACACAATGTAAATGACAATAACTCCTGTTAGATTTAACAATTACCTCGCTGATCAGAATTTATTATTTGAGCTTTCAAATAATTGTGTATGTTATATCATAATACAATCTCAATACAATCTCAATATTAGAAACGTTAAGCACTGAGTGTTCACACTCGAGTAAATATTGACATCTATTTCCACGCCAAAATCTATCATTTAAATGAGACCGTTCTTTAATAAAAGCCCCACATTTTTTCTCCATGCAAGTATACAAAATTCGCACACAAATCTCATAAAAAAACAACAGTTAAGCTTACATGCTATTTAATCATTGTTTTTTAATCTATTATTTATTTTAACATTAACAAAGAGTTGTTCCATACATGAAAGCGATCAATAAAACATGACACTCAGGCGAAACAAAGTACATTTTATCGCTTTGGAAACAAAAACAGTGGGATGTGAACATGTTGGTTTTAAAATAAGTTACGAAGGAGAAAAAAAGGTTGCTGTTCATTTTAACTTTAACATGAAAATGATATCACATAGATCAGCTGTGTGTGTGTGTGTGTGTGTGTGTGTGTGTGTGTGTGTGTGTGTGTGTGTGTGTGTGTGTGTGTGTGTGTGTGTGTGTGTGTGTGTGTGTGTGTGTGTGTGTGTGTGTGTGTGTGTGTGTGTGTGTGTGTGTGTGTGTGTGTGTGTGTGTGTGTGTGTGTGTGTGTGTGTGTGTGTGTGTGTGTGTGTGTGTGTGTGTGTGTGTGTGTGTGTGTGTGTGTGTGTGTGTGTGTGTGTGTGTGTGTGTGTGTGTGTGTGTGTGTGTGTGTGTGTGTGTGTGTGTGTGTGTGTGTGTGTGTGTGTGTGTGTGTGTGTGTGTGTGTGTGTGTGTGTGTGTGTGTGTGTGTGTGTGTGTGTGTGTGTGTGTGTGTGTGTGTGTGTGTGTGTGTGTGTGTTCTACCCGATATCCAAGTGTCTAAATTTGAAAACCCTTGAATAAATGACATAAACCAGGTGTACGACATTTGTGGATACACATCAGCAGATTCCCCAACCGTCTCACAACACATCTCTTGCACGTCGGCTACCGTACAATCTCGCTCTGACGGGTCCATACGCGCTATGTGTGTTACACTCACGTGCGGATACACGTCAGAGGTACAATCAACTGTTACATACCAACCTCTTTGGTCATATAAATTACACAGGCAAAATTAAAATCAACCAAAGGCTGTAGAACATCAAGATTTAATCGAATGTGATTTGATAGTTTTGGTCAAAAATGTTTTCATCTACATAATTTTTCGCGATTGTGTTCCCATATAACGCGAACTTCGCGAAGTTTGTTTGTTTGTTTATCAAAAATTACTTTCTCAATGTATTTCAAGCTCATAAACAATCACAACAACACAATACATGTATACGAGAAACACGCAGTTAAATTTGTTTTTGATTTATGACTGTCTCTAAGTATTAACAAATACTAATACACAAACAAGAAAGCATGACTGGAACTATCATTTCTCTAAACAGCGTGATCTTGAGCTTTGAGGTAGGACGACATTTTTCTTATGATGGTTTGTTTTATATCATTATCGCTCAATATATTGGGAAGTCAGAGCTTAGAAAGTAATTTTCTTTAAAGCTGTTTTATTGCAAAAAGAAATATTCGACCACTAAGTGAAATCTGGACCTTTGAGGACGAGACTGAGGACCGATGCACCACGCGAGATGTAGTCTTATATTGGTGGCCATTTATGCAAAGTCCATCAATACCGGGTATATGGGAAAGCTAAAGCTGCGATATGAAATGTCGTACAGACGGACAGACGCACAGATTGACAATGTTACTGATATATCCCCCTTTATTGCAAAATTTATACTTCGATCACTTAGTGAAAGATTGACCTTTGAGGACGATACTTAGGACTGATGCACCACGCGAGATGAAGTCTTATGTTAGTGGCCATTTATGCAAAGTCCATCTATATGAGGCAAAGTTAGTGAATTTCGTACAGACGGACAGAAGCGCCGATTGACACGGTGACTGATATATCCCCCTTATTAAAAAGGGACATAACATTAATTTACCATTGAATAACAGTAACATACAAATGATACGTACACGTAAACTTAACTATACTAAATAAGATTGCATTCACATGAGATTTACTCCGCTAGTCTTAGATTTGAATTTAATTGAAGTGTCCTCATATGTTACATAAGATTAATTGGTTGCAATTATGGCATCGATAATTTATTAATTATGCAGCGCAATTGCCAGTTATGTCCTGTAGACAAACAATAATAACAATTTACACGATGAAAAAGTTGGGATATACTAAATATATTATTTAACCTAAGGTGGTCGTATCAACTGAACGTTAAGCTATGTTAAATATATATACAAACTGTACTAAAATATCAATTCAATGGCAATTATCGCATTACATATATCCTTACTATGAATATAAAACGTGGTAAAGCAACAAGGGTAAACAAAATAGAAACAAACCCATATACAATGACATGTATATGTTAACATATATCAACATCAACGAGAAATAATATGTTGATACAATACTCTTTATGTTAATAATCGAGTCGGCAATTCGTCAATTGTTCATAGAGCATTATTGTAAATGATACAATTTTAAAGGGTTCATAAACTGAATCGATACAAGTTATTAATTGAATAGTATAAAATCATTGTCCGAATGTGGAAGATGCCAAAACAAATGAAATATGCTTATTGATGGCTTTTCGATCTTAAATATGCTGCGACCTGGATATAAGCAAAAAGTCCAAAAGATCTTATCGAATACATTGTAAATATCATTATGCAGAAAACCTGTTTAACATAATAATGTTGACGGATAGAGCGAAGTCGCATATGATGTTACTTTAAATGGTCGAACACCCTTAGGAATTCGTTAGGTATATCACAACACGCAAACGCATAGTCAACCACATCTTTTTTCTTTTTTTTTCTTTTTTTTTAAATTCAAAATCGTGTAAGCAGAATTTGCATGTAATACCTGTTTTAAACACATTTTCATCACAGTGGTGAACCGCGTTCTCACGATTTTACAGATTTTCAGTTAGAAATGCATGCTACGCGTATTTTAACTTAACATGCACACGTTAAAGTTTGATAGAAGTATTTAATTCAACGACCTCAAGATAGCAATCATTGTTTTAATTTAGAAAAGCGGCATATTGCCTTTACCACTCAGAGCATTTCACACAACACAACACTAATTGTCAAACAAATTAAAGATGAGGTCACCACCGCGGAAAATCCATTTCAATCGTATTGGGACAATTGTCTAGGGCCATTGTCAAGTCAGGTCAATTAAAATTCAACTCGGGTATATATGAATATTTTAAACACAAGCTCTGAAGAGCTTTTTTAGCCGACTTATAAACTAAACATTTACATGATAACACCATCGCATATACAATTACATTACTCAAAACACATTATTAAAATGTTAAACATGACAAAATGAACAATACATGGTAACACAATATTGGATAACACAATTGATTATATATCTAACCAATTAATTAATTAATTATTTAGATAATTTAGCAATCATACAATCATTAAAGCAATCGGCTAAAATTGAAACTACTCAAGCACGGATATCTGTAGATACAGATTATGAAACAGCATAATTATTTTAATAGCAGAATAATATATAAAATAAACTGACTAAAGTTATTAAGCACGGATATTTAAATAGCTTTAGCGCAATAAGGTTATATATCAGTAATTTCAATCTGTATTCTATAGTATGAAAATAAAGCAATTAGACGCAAATAGTATTGTATCATCCTCTGGAGAGGGAGAAGGCTAAACTATAACATGTTATATATATGCATATCACATTATAGCATAAGCTTGAAAGAACTTGGTAAGAAATACATTGAAATAAATAAAACAGAATATAGAACTTAAACTTAAAACTCTGCTGATCTTGACCATGGAGGCCTAAAAACTGATCTAAAAGGAAATGAAATAAGACGCTGAAGACTAAATATAAACACAAAAGAGTGACCTATAAAAAGATTGTAAAACACTTATCACCCAAATCAGATTTGGAGAAAACTGATCAGCAGCTACCTCACAGGAAACTCAAATACATGACATTGTCGCATACCTCAGGAAGAATCCGTTAGACATGGTGTTCAATGTCATATTTATAACATGATTTAGTGGTATGTCTTACATATTAATGATAAATGTTCCTAACAAATAGTCATCATATCTATCACAAATTGGAAAAAAGAAAATTATTCAAAACAGCTAGTATTTGCTGTCTAATAACGTGTGACGATTACTTGTTTTTACATTTATCCCCGACCAATACATTTGTTGCATTGCATAAGCAAATATAGAAGTGGATTAGCCGCTGAGTTCGCATATCCCAACCAGAGGGTAAAAATTGTTAAAGTGGTTGGGACCATCCGACCATCGATCGTATCTAAGACGTTTACAACTGTAAACGGCAACCAACAGAACAGAAACGCCCCAGTTAACACTGCAATAGTTACGGTAACTCGAATCCGACGATTTTTAGTCAGCGATTCGCATGATCCCCCCAGGTTGTTATTATTAGCTCGGGTCTTTTTAACGTAGCATATCACGTTTATGTTGAAGTAAAGAACCAGTGCTATAGGAAACACAATGGTTATCAATGAAGCGCCGACCACAAAATATATTCCGACAATGAACTGACATTTCGGTTGGACAACTTGGCACTCAAGTTTCCAAGCCTCCGCTTCGAATGTCTGATATCCTGGCATAATGATACCAAAGGAACATGCAGCCACGGTCACCCATCCAGCTGTATACACTATGGCTAAGCGTTTCTTGCTGCAGACAATCGCGTAACCAAAAGGGTTGCAAATGGCGACTCTCCTTTCCCATGTTAGCATCGTTAAATGAAAAACAGACATGGACGTTAAGGTTACGTCCAAATTGTTTATTACGTCACAAAATTTTAATCCAATATTTGATGCCGCGTCATGAAATAGTATAGTTATTTGCACAGGCATTATAATAATTCCAATACAAATGTCAACACATGCCAATGACGAAAGTAAGAATCGCGTGCGTGTTTTCTTATGGTATTCATTTTTGTAAAGTTTGACAATTACACACAAATTACACACAATAGTTAAAACAAGTAACATAACTAAACAAGCAAGGATTGAAACATGACCTGGATTGTCAGTATCCAAAACAGTTCCATTATTCGTACATGAAGTTTGGTTTTGATTTTCCTCAAACATTGTTTAATAATGTTCAACTGATAGCATGCTCTTCTAAATCAATGCTGACTGATATACATATGACGGAATCCCCCGAGGAATATGATAATTGTTCGAGACTTAAATGCAACACCATTAATCTAAATAATTAATGAATGAAACAGCCACATCGCAAGTATACACTGTATCGACTAGATGCCTCCGGTGAATTGAAACAGGTAAACGAAAGATTTTCTCAACCAGCTGTACACATCAGTTAACACTGACTTGTATACATTCCTCTGTAATTATGGTGTTTTATTGTTGTGTTCCTAATTGCAAAGCTTCAGGATTTGATGAAAATGTTTCCATGTTATTAATTATTTCTTTATCTAAAGTTCAAATTTATGCATAAAAACACATATGTTGCATACTGCCGTTATTAGGTTCAGAACATATATACGCTATAAAAATTACAAGAAAAGATAGTATTAAAATTAAGAATCAATCGATGCTTAAACAGGGCTTTTAGCATTTATTAAATAATATTCTTAGGATGAAGGCTTTTAATATTTATTAAATTATGTTAATTACAAGATTGTGTAAATTACAAGAACATTTATAAAATTTTGTAATTTACAAGATAATGTGAATTACAAGAAAAGATACTATTTAAACTAAGAATCAATAAATGCTTAAACCATGCTTTTAACATTTATTGAATTATATTCTTAGGATTTATAAAATTATGCAAATTACAAGATAATGAAAATTACAAGAACATTTATTAGATTATGTTAATTACAAGATTATGTAAATAACAATAAAAGATAGTATTAAAACTAAGAATCAATAAATGCTTAAACAGGGCTTTTAACATTTATAACATTATATTCTTAGGATAAAACTATATTCTATAAACAGGTTATTGACCTGCAGATGGTAAAATTTTCATGCATTTGTGATTATGTTGTGTTAAGTGATTATTTATTACCGTTGCTGATAAGCATGGCCAATTGTTGAGAATACTTCTTAACCTCATTCAACAGTTGTAAACCACTAGTAATGTCGTGTATTGGCGCGGGAACATGGTCGATACAGTCTATAGCATAGCTGTGTTATTTAACATATCATTAATAAACATGACCGAAACCATTTATGATTTCAATTTTGTAATAAAGAATAATATCTGCACAAAATAATAACGCTACAAGAAGCTGAACAAGTTTGCACACACTTCGTCTGGTTTTACAATTGTGTAATGTATCTATGTAATAATAAATGGTTAACATTCACGAAACTTGCTTTCGATAACTCATAATTATTGCACATGATGTTCTCGACGATAGAGTTTGGATCATTTACATAGCAGGAACATATTATGTGTTATGTTATACCTTTCTTTGTATGTTCAAAACTTTTCTCCAACCAATTGTATACCCATACGTTCACAAACGTTCACATAATCTGTCCTCCTATGAGATGTTGAATACGAGTCAAACAGCAAAGACAGTTTTCAATTTAACACACGTTTCTCATTTAAACACTCTTTAGAAATTAGCAACCCAGCATTCTCCGTCACTAGTTTCGTTTGTATGTAACGAAACAATCGATCACACTCTTCTTTTCAAACCCCGAAACTAACTCTGCAAACACATTGTTTTTATGACATATCGCGAAACGTTTCAAGTTACCTTAAGTGGCTTATTTAATATACAATAACTACAAAAACACGTTTGATACGTTCACAAAATATTTAAAACCTTTTACAAAAAGTATTTTGCTTTTGCAAACTGAAACTATCTGTTTCATTTCCATGGGCAAAATAGGTTTGAAAACAAAGTTATCCATAAACAATATCCCAACAGAATAAAAACGCATTTAGTCGTATGACACATGTTTGTCTAATGTGGTTTTAGGATACGCGTTTTACATTAAAACCGTCATACCATTTGGTTTTGTCGTGAATAATTGTCGCCAAGGATTGTGATCATAAAAACATCTGATGTTTTTTTATACTTTTAGTGTTTTTTTTCGGATGATTATCTAAAGGACCATAATGTCGATAATTGCACTGAATTGATCGCAATACAGGTATTAAATACAGGGCGTGTTTCGAGATGAAAAAAGAACCTCTAGGGGCCAATTGACATTACGTTTGATAACTGAATGTCTGACGTTTTAGCAGAGATCCCGCCAATCGATTACAGTCAGGACAAAGGAGTCGCGTTCTGTGAAAACTTGACATAACGCGTGTGCGTAAAGAGTCGTCCAAGATTAACCTGTGCAGTCCGCACAGGCTCATCAGGGACAACACTTTCCGCTTGTATGACATTTTTCGTTTAATTGAAGTCTCTTCTTAGCATAAATCCAATGTAGGTGGACTGCAAAGGCTAATCTGGGACACTCTAAAATGAAAAAAAATATCCCCACTATCCGAAATCCTTTACCACCCCTTTATATATATATATATATATATATATATATATATATATATATATATATATATATATATATATATATAACATGGCCAATACCATTAAAAGGGCCAAAGATTGTAGGTATCAAATAGGACATGAAAGTACTAAATTTTTATGAGTCACTTTACGATGTTTATCTTATAATGCAGTCCGCACAGGCTAATCAGGGACGACACTTTCCGCTTTTATGGTATTTTAAGTTTCAAGGAAGTCCCTACTTACCGAAAATAAAGTTTAGGCGGAAAGTGTCGTCCCTGATTAGTAATCTGGGATGACACTTTACGCACATGCATTACGCCCCGTTTTCTCAGAACGCGTCACATATAATTCCGAGTTTATTCACAAATGCAAATTGTCATGGATGAACATCATTTTCATTCACTTATAGTAAAACAAAAAATATTAAAGCATATTTCAAAAACAAAATCCTGCATAATTCTTTATTCCCGTATATTCAGAACTACAGTTTTTCGTGGATGTACTTGTACTTCCCCTCAGTGAACTCCTTAACGGTTTGACCTGCTCCTTCCAAGACGTACTTGGTGGTTAGTAGCCCCTCGACCCCAACTGGGCCCCGGGCATGGATACGGGTCGTACTGATACCCACCTCAGCACCTGAGGATGAAAAGGGCAATCTTTAAAAAAACAGTATTTTTACAAAATTGAATTTGCTGAGTTTATGTTTCTTTTAAGCATATTGAGTTGGCTATTTTACAAATCACTCAGTCTTTTATTATTTAAAATATTATGATATCAAATTACAATATATATCGTATATTATATTGTTATACATCAGTTGGTAAAAGCAAGTACTATGCCAACTAGGAATGCATATAATACCAAAACACGTGAGCATTGTCCTGCAAAGTAACGTGATTGAAGTATAGTAACAAAATATCAAAACAACCCCTACCGAGACCATATCTAAATCCATCAGCAAACCGTGTGCTGGCATTGTGGAATACAGACGCACTGTCGACTCTCTCCAAGAAACGCTTAGCAGTGGCTCCTGCAAAAAAACAGGCACATTTTTATTTCATATATGAAATAGCAGATGTGGGCAATTTTAACGACTCTATATTCGATTTGATTTCATTTAGATGCAATATGAAATAAGTGACGAATATACAGATACCTTTTCTTTTTAATATCATTCAATAAATTTCAGAGAGGATATTTGTTGTTTTCAATTTATAACTCAATTCTATTTCATGAGTGGCTATAGATTTCGTTTTGCAAAAGTTATATTCTCTTTTTTTATAAGCACTTGTGAATAAATACACCGTCCGAGACTAAACATATTCGTTGAATGCAATAACACTAAATAACAAAAAATTATGCGAACAAATAAAAGACATACGTTGGTTAATACTGAGATATCAAAAAACGTGCAAAAAAAAACGTCATAAATGAATATGGTTGATAACTAGTGACAGGACTAATATGTGAACCCCTGTAGCTGTGTGCTAGTTTCGTTGATAATTCTTTTGTGGATTAATGATAATACTATTTGAGAATTGCTATGAATGAGACGGGTAAACACATGTTATTGATCGAATCATATTTTTATTTTTTCAAGTGTTTTTCACACAGCGCAAACAAAATAATCTTATATTTCTCACAGAAGTTATCTTTTAAAAATAACGTCCCATATTACACTCAAAAGCATATTTTATCAAAAGCTGTATTTGTCTTATTATATCCTAGGGAGTCTCTAAAAACCACTGAGACAGAGACTCTAAACATTTTATTTAAGACTCTAAAATGCTCAATGGAATTTTAAAAGCCTATGAAAAGTTGTGCATGCAAAGAATAAATAAGTAAGTCCCTATAAATCCAACCATATTTAGCTACTAGACATTAATCAGCTCATTTCCACAAACCCTTAGCTCCTTAATTTTGTTGGGGACCCAATACTTTATTACAAAAGAATACCCTTGTCGTGTATTCACGATTCTCTTTAAAAAACACACACTTATTGGTAGCACATGTAGTCTAAAGGTTATTATACTCCTGCTCTGAAAACCAATCCAAACTGGACGTTTTTTCACGTATTCTGTTCAAACCACAATCGTTCCAAAACTTACGGTTGTTGGTAACGATGGAGTCCGTATGGTTGCTCCCGTACTTGTTGATGTGCGCTATGGCCATTTCCACGTCGTCCACGACCTCCAAGGTCAGTTCAAGGTCGCCGTACTCCTTATCCATGCGCTCGGCTGGCGGTGGGCAAAACTTCATCATAGATTGCAACAGTGGGCCAGAGTAGAGGCGTACCTGAAAGCGAAGCGGGTTTAAATATGAGAGCCTTTCTGGGAAAACTGGGCCTAGTGCGCGTGTGTTGAGTGTCGTACAAGATTAGCATGTCAGTCTACACAGGCTAATCAAGGGCGACATGTTTCGCCTGTAATGAATGTTCATTTAGAAGAGACTTCCTTTAAATATAAAAATTAAATAAAAGTGGACTTGGACAGGCAATTCTTGGACGACACTTTACGCAAATGCATTAAGCCCAGTTTTCCCAAAACGTTTTGAAAGTCTTGTTAGTAGACTAACACAACAAAAATAGGTCAATATCTACAAGCTTTAGGAAACAAAGTCCGAAAACTGTTTTTCGAAAGATGTTTTCTCATTGTTCATTTAATATCATGTAAAGTGTTAATAGCAATGCATTTCTTGGTAGCATTTCCCCTTAAATAAAAGTACGACTTATTGATCACAATTCACTTGTTCATTATTTACATGCAAATTCAGCTGCAGGTAATTTAAAATAACATTAAATTCGATATTAAGAAAATAGAAAGTCAGCTACTAAGACTGTAATCTAAACGAGAGAAAAATATTACTTCATTTTTCTTCAGTTCGTCACAAATACCCTCGAGGACTCCCGAGCGCAGATGTGACTTGTGGATCAACAACGTTTCGATGGAGTTGCATGCTGACGGATAGTCACATTTGGAGTCAACAACTAAAATGATTATGAACATGTCATACCTTGGAGTCAAAAACACATAAAAAAGGAACTATATTTATCTTCAGACAACAACTAATATTATTCTGGAAATGATGGTAATTAAATGCATAAGTTGACAATATAATTTACTTTTTTTAGAAAGTTTTGTTTAAGTTTTCAAGATTCATATTTAAGTACCGAATAAAAATACGTAACAATAATATGTATACAAGCCCATGAATAACAACCAATGAAAAATTTGTGAAAGCCCTGTTTTAAATGTACCAGCTTCAAAAGCATATACTATATTAAATATGAAGGCAAGTAAACCACACACAAAACACAAGTATTATTATTTTACCCCAGGGCTTGTTCTCATCACCATACGACCAAGACCCGTACTATATTGAATTTTAGTGTAAATTTACTATAATTTGAAAAAGCATTTTAACTTTAAAGAGTTTATATAAACTTTGAATAATTATTGATAGAACTTACATGAAGTATACACAAAAAAGACATACAATACTTAACATCAGAATATCCTTTAAATGAAAATTACAACTTTAATTTCATGATATGTGTACTACACAGTTATATTTCCTAACACACGAAAAGCAATCCATAAATTGACAATTAAGATAATGTATTTGGAAGTAAATATTGCCATTGACACATATTGTCATTGTGAATATGACAAAATAACAGCTCTACATTCAGCTAAAAAAAGACCCTGTACTCATATTCGTTCATTAATTCAGGCTTATTCATTGCGTAAATCATATGTGACCATATTAAGTCTTTTTAAAAACATTACAAATAGAGTTTTGTATATTTCCCATATTGATAACGGGGAAAGACACATTATCTTTCTTTTGGGAAAACTGGGTTTCATTCGAGTGCATAAACTATAATTCCTTAAAGCCTGTACAGGCTACTCAGGGACTACACTTTCCGCTTGTATGGATTATTTTTGTAAAATGTAGTCTTATTTTAACGAAAATCAAGCAACAGCAGAAAATGTCGTCCCTGATTAGCCTGTGCGCACTGCGCATGCTTATCTGAGGCAACACTTCACAGGCATACATTAAGCATTGTTTTTCCAGAACAATGCTAAAGTTATCTTCTGCAGACCTATCTTAGTAGCCATCTCAGGGTTGACGTCCTCGTCCACGTACACGTGACAGATGCCCTCGCTGTGACCGAGTACGGGAATCCCCTGACTCTTCTTCTGTATGGAGCGCACGAGACTGCTCGAGCCACGCGGGATCACCAGGTCGATGTACTCGTTAAGTTCCAAGAGATCGTCAATGTCCTCACGTTTGTTGGCCTGGAGAATGAGTTGAGAACATAAGATCATTTCACTGGTACAGAAAGAGAGACTGTTTTACACTGAAGAGGAGAATGTTTCACATGGACAGAGAGGCTGATTAAGATAGAAAGAGAGACCATTTCACCTGGGCAGAGGGACTGTATCACATTGAGAGATAGATTATTTTACATGGGCATAAAATATGTTTTCATTTGAAAAGAAAACATTTCAGATTGAAAAAGAGAACATTCACATGGACAGAGAGACTGATTCGCATAGGCAGAGAGAGAACATTTCACACGGGGCGATGGACTATTTAAAAATGACAGAGAAAACATTTCACATGGGTTAGAGAGACTGTTTCACATTGAAAGCGAGAACATTTCACTTGTGCAGAGAGAATGTTTCATTTTGAAAAAGAGAACATTGCACAGGGGTTGAGAAAATATTTCAGATTGAAAACGAGAATATTTGACATGGGAAGAATGACTGTTTCAAATTGAAAGAAAAAACGTTTCACATGAGCAGAGAGACTGTTTCAACTTGAAAGAGATACAATTTCAAATAGGCAGAGAAACTGTTTCTAATTAAAGAGAGGAAATTCTCATGGACAGAGAGTCTGCTTCACATTGAAATAGAGAACACATCACATGGGCAAAGATACTGTTCACATTAAAAGAGTGTTTATTGTAAATGTGCAGAGAGAATTTTTAACATTCTTACAGATGAAACTAACTAAAATTTATCCAGCGTTTAAATATATATATATATATATATATAGGTTACCATTGATGATTATGTCATTTACAAAATGATTTACACGAAGAAAGATGACGATAGTGAAGCCAAGGTGTATGCTAAGAATTACCCGATATTAATGGCAAACTTGAATATTACAGTCTCAAGAACATCCTTTCTTCCTAAAATTAAGTCTAAGAATTGTTAGATGAATATATGCCCTGATTTGCAGTGTGCCTACCAGAGCCACGGCCTCTTTAAGGTGGACCTTGTCGAGGGCCTCTCTCACCAGCCCAAACAGCAGCTCGTTGCTGTACTGCGCCTCACTGCCCCCCTTCAGCAGTAGACCGTTACCACTGCTGATCGCCAGGGCGGCAACCTGCAGAGTGTTTGTTTATTTAACAGCACTGCGTACAATAGGGCGATATAATTGGACGAGCACCCAGCTGACCTACATTGAGCGAGCTGATAGGCGAGTTCAATTTAAGTATAGTAGCTGTGCATGAGAACAAAAATATCACAGTATTTTACACAACAGTATTGTTTATATTTTGTACATAGTTCAGTATTTTTTTTGTAAATAGTTCAGTATTTTATTTATATGCATTATTAACGTTCAATAAACATAAAAAGTCAAACAGAATATGCTTAGACTTTTCAAAATTTGTTTGCCATGGCAATAATACAATCATTTTCCTTAAAAAATGAAAATTCAAACCTGGGGCAGGCAATCTGGTCGAGATTCAAAAATCACAAGAAGAACGCCGATTGGAGCAGTAATTTTCTTTAGGATAAGGTTGTCGCTGATTTTCGTGGTCTGCAGAACACGGCCAATGGTGTCCTCGCATGATGCTGCTATCTGACGCAATCCTGTTGCGAGCGTCTGCAGCTTGGATAATGAGAGCTCCAGGCGAGATACAAGAACATCCGACAGATCTATAAGCAAGAAAGTGGTGATTAAGGACATGATAATATTAAGTATAATATAGCTTTTATATATTGGACTCCATAGAACTTCCTAAATATTTTATAACTATTTCTTTATAATGGAAAACTGTAGATTATATGTAAAAGAATAGTTCATACACGATTATTTCAAGTATAAATTGGTTATGGACAATATGTCCCTTTCCAGTTAAAAAAGTATGGATTTCAATCAATAAACCGTTCCGTTATTATTGCAAAGAAATTCTCAATTGTTATTCTGTTACTAAATATTATTATCTTTGAGAAAAGTAAAAGAACCACTAGTGAACAAATATTTTCATGTATCAAAATACGACAATAACAAGTACACTTTCAGTTAAAGCAGAAGGGAGTTTAATGCATGTGCGTAGTAAAGTGTCGTTGCAGATTTTCCGGTGCAGTCCACACAAGGATAATCAGGGACGACACTATCCGCCTAAATGATTTTTGCTAAGAAGAGAGATTCTTTAAACGAAAAATATTATTACAACGGAAAGTGTAGTCCCTGATTAGCCTATGTGGACTGGGCAGGCTAAAATGGACGACACTTTACGCACATCTATTAAACTCTTTTTTCACAGAGCACGACCCAATATTTTTATTGCAGGGAAATACACATTTAATGTGATATGTATCACAAATATACCTGGTACCAAGGCATGGCAAGGGCAAATAACACATGAATGTGTGCGTTGACAAGAAAGGAAAATTTGCCTCGCCCCTCTTCACGATGACAGTTTCAGTTCATCCAGTTGAGAAATGTGTTAGCAGTGTGTTACCCTTTTTGGGGGAGGGGGTAATGGTCTTGTTTAGACGACACAGTAACTCCCTCCTCATCTCATCTTATCTCATCTTCGCCTGTGGTCCCGACTGGGGCAAAGCCCACCAACCAGCTTCCTCCTGGCGTCTCGGTTCTGGGCGAGTCTCTCTAGCTGCTAAGCATCTGCAAACAGGTCATGACGCCATGTGTTTTTAGGCGGACCGCTCTTCCTTTTTCCTTTGGGGTTCCATATGAGAGATAACCGTGTCGTATTGGATGCAGGGTGTGGTTAATTAACCGCCAAAGTCTCTGCAGAATGTCTTCTTCAACTGGCTGATGCTTTGTTCTTCTCAATAATTCTTTGCTGGAGATCTTGTCTAGTCAGCGGATCTTGGAGATCTTCCTGCGGCAAGTGTTAATAAAGACCTGTGTTTTCCGTATTTTATTATTGGCCTCACGATGGTATATACTCCCTCCTAGCAAGGTAGAATTGATACTCACTGTTTCTTTTGGCCGCCACTATGTCTCGCTTGTTTGCATTAAGGATATCCGAGGAGCGCTCGATTAGCAAGTCCGCAATATGTTCAATGATCTGGCGACGCTGGGCCGGTTCCAGAGACTGCAAGTTCAAACTTGCCTCTTTGGCTGTACAAATATTAAGTATAACATATTTCGAAACAATTAGACATGCTTTTTAGCAAGTTATAATAAGTGGGTGTCTGACCATTTTAGAAAATGTCATTAAGTAGATTTTGTGATTCGGCAGAATGAAGTCTTTAGAAAATATTAATGTTTGAGTTTAAATTAAGTCACTTATTTGCAAAAAAGAACAAAATGTTGGGCATGTTGACAAATGTTGGCACTATGTTTCTACAGAAAGATGTCTATATGTAGGAGTTCAATACCACAATTCCTTAATGGAGAGTGGGGTGGTGAAAGAAAGGAATTTTAATTCAATTTTAAAGCAGTATTTAGGTTTAAAGTATTTATGTATTATTCACAGCCCACAATACAAGTACATACTAGCATCGCTCAGGGAAAACAGGGCTGAGCGCACAACCGTATTTTTTTGTCCAAGATTAGCGTGTGTAGTCCGCAAAGGCTAATCAGGCACAACACGTTTTGTCTAATCTGGATTTCATTGAATGAAAAATACAAGAACAGCTGACATTGTAATCTCTAATTAGCGTGTGCGAACTGCACAGGGTAATCTGGTAAACATTTTACGCACATGCATTAAGCCCCGTTTTACCAGAGCGCACTCCATATAGAAATTTTGCACTAAAGGTACTGTGCGAAGCGTTACCTTTCACAGCATCCACCTGCACGGGGCTGGCCACGTGCTTGGCATTAGTAAAGAATGTTCCTATGGACTTGCCCTTGATGATATTGGGCAGGGCTCGGTACTCCAGTCCGTTGCATATCACTACAGACACGCCCTTGTCCAGGGCCCATGTTGCAGCAGACACCTGCGGAATTTATGGGAAGGATATATTTTGGCAGCTGGAAGGCGAGGGGTTGAGGGTTGGAGTGAAAAGGTTCAAGTGTTGCGTGACGTTATTGTCAAAATATGCCAATGCAGTTGCACCTTTAATTCCACGTTTATTGACTAATGTTAAAAAAATATTTCTTGACGCGAAATTGAACTTTAAACGTCTTAATGTGGCAATGACCTTTAAGTAAAAGAAACGAGATACAGGTCACACGCAGAACCCATGATAGTTGGTATTTATGGAAAGTAATTTAAAAATTTCATGTTAAGTGACAAAGGTACAGTTCAGACACGCTGTTGTATGGCCATTATCAACCTCTGACCCCTAAGTGTGACCTTGACCTTTTAGGAGAATTTTAGGACATACGCACGGACACTCGAACATAGAAGCAGACTGACAGGGTGATTGTTATATGCCGCCTGCTTTAAATGAGTCGTGTTCTGAAAAAACTGAGCTTAATGCATGTGCGTAAAGTGTCATTTCAGATTAGCATGTGCAGTCCGCACGGGCTAATGTGGGACGACACTTTACGCACATGCATTAAGCCCAGTTTTCTCAGAACGCGACTCAAATGATAGCATTATAATGGACATAAGATTAAGATTAAATTCAACATCTGAATAGTCATGCATTATTAAAATGCATAGTTGCTGTAGGATGTTGGTATTTTTTCTATCTATTGTGTCTGCTAATATCTGGAAAACAAGATAAAGAAAAGGTTTCAAGTTATCATTGTACATCTAAACATCCAACAGTAACATATTCAAAACGCAGACAGTATTACATCTAATTAAACAATACAAACTCACATTAAAAACAAAACAAACATCTTCAGCAACACAAAGAAAAATATAGTTCACATACCTTGGATTCCATTCCACCAAGACCGACACGCGACTTTCCAGCAAAGACTACGTTCCGTAGGTCCAGTTTCGGCGCAAAGGTTTTCATCAGCCTCGATCCCTCGACGTCAGGTGGCGACGTGTAGAGCCCGTTTACGTCGGACATCAGCACCAGAAGGTCGGCATTCATTTCCACGGCAATCCTGGCTGCTAGCGAGTCGTTGTCCTTGACACTGATGACCTTGATACATAGGTTAAAACAGACGTTATGATAATTCTTGCTTTGCGTTCAATAAAGAGAAAAAAAAATCAGGAATGAAAGGAACTTTACAGCGTGTTTTACTGAAATATTTTTGGTTGATTATTGTTTATTTTGGTCGATAATCATTTGTATATCGTGGCATTTTCTGTATTGGCATCGATATAAATTTTGTCCGACCAGTTTATTGCTTTTTGCTTATCCTAATCACATATCCGTTTTTTGTGACAGTTGAACAACCATTAATGGACGAATCCTGTGTCTTGAATATTTGAACTGCAAAAACAAATTTGTTAGTAGGGGCAAAATTTACCCCACGCAAATCCTTGTCTAGTTCAGGTGGTGAGGCAATGGCGTCATTGGTATTGATAATTGGAATGATGTTGTAGATGAGAAGTTCATTCATGGTTTCCGTCAAATGTCTGCTAGTGAACTCATTCTGGAAATCCCGCGAATTCACCAGGACCTACAAGTATATGCACAAACAAATCTTTAACATTAGTCCGCACAGGCTAATCAGGGACGACACGTTCCGCTTTCATGACATTTTTCGTTTAAATGAAGTCCCTTCTCAGTAAAAACCCAATTTAGGCAAAAAGTGTCGTCCCTGATAAGCCTGTGCGGACTGCACAGGCTAATCTGGGACGACACTTTACGCACATGCATTATGCCCAGTTTTCTCAGAACACGACTCATTTCATAGTTTTGTGTATGTTTCTTTATTTCTGACTTTTGCCTACAGTTGATAAAATAAACTTTATTTTAGTTCTGGTGATATGTTACCCATATGTGTTTAATTCAGCCAACCATCTAATTACATCAATCAATAGCAATTTAAGTCCAAAGGCTGACCACATTATCAGTGCTCCGGATAATTGTTCAAGCATTTACTTTATCACCTTTAATTTTCTGGCACAAATAGTGCTTTATTTTTTTAGAAGTAAACATCAATTTGATTCTAATTTTATTATAAAAAGTTATGAAAATATAAAACAATTTAATGATTTTCACATGACATCAGTGATAAGTCACTGTAAAAAAAATAGTATGCGTTATTAAAAGCAAATACTTTTGGGATAATGGTTGCTTATCTGGAGCACTGCATGTTTGTATAATATTAATTACACTACTGATCAAATGAAAAACATGTTGATTCATGAATGAAAAAATTAACACAGCACATAGCATACAACGAATAGATAATGAAAAGATCCACAGTTGTGCAGTGGATAGGCTATGGTGTGCGCATACGAACCAGGAGGTAATCCCACGCTGAGAGCGTTCAAACGATTTCCTTTAATTAATTGAGTACTAATTCTTCCAACGAACAGGACTCGAGAGTGTGTAAATAAACCTAAGATTTCAATAACAATCAAGCTAAAATAAGCTTTGCTCTAATAAATCGGGTTTGAATGTATGTGGGTAAAGTGTCGTCCAAGGCATGCATGTGCAGTCCACACATCAGTGACATCACTTTTAGCTTTCATAATATTTCCATTTATAGGAAGTATGCTCTTAGCGAAAATCAAGTTTAGGCAGAAAGTGTCGCAGTGAATTGTCCGTTCGGACTGCACATGGTTATATGGGACGACACTTGACGCACTTGCATTAAGCACTGGTTTTCAAGAGCCATGCTCGAACATGTTTACACTAAGGAAGAGTGTATTCCCTGTACCTGGGCAGTTTTGAAGCCATATTGCTGGAACATGGCCTCGTACAGTGACATGAGCCCGCTCTGACCCGCTGCTGCACACGCCCTGGGCTCAAAATTAGGTATACTCTAAAAATTGAGAAATTGAGAAAAATGAGTCATAATCTAAAACAAATAAAAATGAGGTATACTCTAAAAATTGAGGTGTAAGCTAAAACAAATCAAATTGATGTATGCTCTAAAAGTAGAAAGAAATAATGTATACTCTAAAAAGATCACCACGAGGTATACACCGTACAGCAGTCGCAGAAAAGATGCAAAACCATCAAGAACCGTACAGTTTTCCAAGGTATTAACTATACTCCCGTTTTCCAAAATCAAAATGTGGTAAGATATGTTTCCCTTAGACCTATGGTCTGACAGCAAAACATGCATGAGTAAAATAAATCTTCAGCAAGGATTCTACTTAAACAGCGTATAATATTTTGAAAATTAACCTAAATAAATAATTTCTAAAAAGAACTAAATAGAAAAAACATACATACACTGTTGCATCTAATTTTGTCTTTTGTACCAATCAACTCAGATATGTTTAAAAATAAATACACATTTTAAATAATGATTGACAGTAAAAACGACAACATTTTGCACAGCTTCGTAATGCCCCTCTTCAAAAGCAAATAAAATAATCAAGACACACATTAATTGTGTATACTGTGCGAGTAGATCACGATTTTTTTTTATCCGAAACAATTCGCTTAGTGCGCATATTGATTTTTAAATATGTTACTGTGTTAAAAGGAGTTAAAAAACTATAAACATTTATAACGCCTGAGCAAAAACACTGCAGGAAAATTAATTATGACATCAAATCATTAGTAATTTGAATGCATATGTTTTTATAGAACTTCAAAAAATCGTATCATTTACGCAAACAGGTAAATTAAAAGGGTGCACTAAGGCCGCTTTTATTTACGGTCTGTGATATTCTATTATATGCCAATATGTGTTTACCAGGTAATATTGGGGTGGCATTGTTTTCCAGATAGATACGACACAAATAACAGATACAAAATAGATGCTACCTCTTCCCCTAACCCTAACCATTTACCCTTCCCCTCACCCTACCCCTATCCCTTCGTGGGAGGAGTTAACACCGCATTCGATTGTGCAATTTCTCTTTGGGTGTGAATCTATTTGGAATACAATGTTCTCGGAAATATCGTAGCAGTTACACAATTAATGACAAATTATTAATGCACAAGTTTATAAAATATGCTAATAAGTTATGCTGGTAGTTAACTAATCATTTTGTCAGTTAACTTTATTTTTCCCTCAAGGAGAACAAATACTCTTTTTAATATTTGTATGTTAATCGCTTTTGTTGAGGTTTGAATAGTTACTCATTTCTTCGATCCTTATCTGTCTTTTGAGCAAATCATGAAATATTCATCAAACACGGTCAGTGAACTGTGCATGTATTAATGTAATGGACCTGGCACTTTCAACATGTAAATCAATCTATCTGTGACATTTCAGATGTAAACCTTTGTCGCAAAACTAGCTCAACATTTCAAAATCTTTGTACTGTAATAGGATATGCGCCATATATAAAACTGATAAAAGGTCAACCACTATAGGTCATCAGAGCGTTGATCGTGTTTCAGACCGGAGACCCAAAGTGCAAGTAGAATCTGGCAGACAAAATACTTTTCTCTCTGAATAGTGTTCACTGACTCATTATTGTAAAATTAAAAATTAAAAGGCTGCATGTATCAGGTTACCTTTTAATTCACGTACATTTTGACGCAAAAATAAAATTCAACAATGCAGATCAAACTACGTGGAAAATACTTTGCGTTGAGTCAGATATTCCGCCCTGTGATAACAGTTGAAAAGGGCATGATTTCCTTACTTATAGTTCCTATTCTATCAGAAATTGTAAGGATTTAGTAATAAAATAAAATATCAGAGTCATGGCAAAATAAGACAGTTTCAAAAACCTTATATGGAGCTGAAAACAAATATTGTCTTGTAATGTTGCTTAGATTGGTCAGATTGATACCTATGCATTTTTTGTATACCATCAATGTATCGATGTTGCAAATACGTTAAGCAAATATTAATATAACATTTTATTTCCATCGTCTCCCAACATTTCAGAGCTGAATAGCTTTTTGTTAAGCAGGAACCTACATGTTTGCCCATTCCTCTAAGAAAATTTGCTTTAAAATGATCATCCAATTTCTATATAACCAGACAAAACTATTTTCTATTTCCCCAACATGTAGAGTTCAGTCCTTTACCCAAAATTAGTACACACGGAATGTATTATTTATTCTAGATGGGCAACAGGAAGGGAAACCGATAAAGGACCCGAATCGCAAGCTTACAGCAGTGACGGATGTAGACAGGGTCTCTCGTACACTCTTTGACATCAAGATCTCGTGTCGCAGTTTCTGCTTGCCAAACGCCACGGCCCCACTGGTGATCAGTGTCATCTGAAAGCCCTGGCTCTGTAGCTCGCACACCTGGATCAGAGAACAACAGTACATTACACGTTACATCAAGTCACCTAGTTGTTATATCAGTTAATGTTAGAAGGTAGTTCATGTCAATCGGAGTCTCTGCTAAAGGCATCATAGTTGGTAACATAGAATCAGATTCAACAAAATAAACAATTTGATACCAAGATATAATATATTATAGACACAAAAAAACAACACGCAAAAAAATTCATATGTTAAGCACAAATGCTCATGACGTCATTATTTACAAGTCAAACGTCAAACATTATATTCAGTGTCATGGCGATTATATTTTTTATTTTTTATTTTTAAATGTGAACGAAGAGGTATGATATACATAATAACTCGTTTATGCTTTTATCAGTGTGTAATATATCAGACTCGGCACGAGTCGCCGTTTTGTTATTCTTAGCTTTACCGGATACATTACGGCAGTAGTCTGTTATTCTCTTGTATACCTCGTGCGACAGTATAATAGGATCTCTTAATGACTTAATATTTTCCCACTGACTGTGTTTCTATTGCATGTGAATTATACGCCGCCGCCTTTTAAATTTCGTATCAGATAACATAATAATTATGTTAAGAATTTAAGACCATTTATCCTGCTTTATATTGATGGACACAGGTTAATCATCATCAGACAGATTATATTCAGAAATGGTTCATTTCTTTTTTTTGCTATGAAAGCAACAAAATAACAAACGCGTCATCAATTAAAAAAAAAAGAAAACATATAGCCTATTTTTCTCAAACTCTTTTGAAAACTAAATGAGTAAAAATATTTCTTCTTTAATTTCACGCACCTGTTCTACAATAGACGCCAGACGACCCAGTGCCAGACCGCATTCGTCCTCTCTTGTGATTACGGCGCTTCCCAGCTTGACTATAATCCGCTCGGCGTTCTTGAGGTCACTTCGGTACAGGAAACGCTCATCACGCGAGCGCTCTGGCTCAGAACCGCTCGGTCGAACGGAACGATAAGACCTTGCATTCAAGTTTGTCAGATCACGAATTGTACCGTTCGACAATGAGGTAAATGATTTTGTATTCAATGTTTGTAAAACTGCTGGAGCTACCTTGAGATTTGACCAGAGTCTGTTTTTAAGCGCTAAAGAATTGGACCAATTCGGCACAGCCTTTCCAACTAGACATTTTGAACAAACAGTAACTGCCTTCGATAGATCTTTCAGGATACGCAGCATTTTCTGCTTGATGTTCACTCAACATCCTATAAATGCAAATAGAAAACAGGTCAGTGATTGTTTTATGCCCAAAATTACCGGCTGTTTCCAAATGGAAAAGGGGAACATTTAACCCTACAAAAAACACACAAATTCCTCCCCAAAAAGCCAAAGGCTTCATATAAAATCAATAAATGGTTTATTGAGTGTGTTATACATGGATATAATTATGTAGCACTTTATACTATTCATTTAAAAATGCAGTTGCAAAGGCTCGTATTAACAATTTAAATCCACTTTTTTATAATCTTATTTATAATGTGTATTTCTTCCCCAACTGTATGTTTTTCCGTCCAATTGTTTTCAATCCAAAATGCACAGGTTGTAAAATATAAAGCAAAAAATATCACTGCAAGTGAAGTTGTCTTTATTTCCTTGGTAAATCTTCCTTATACAGCGCTAGCCTGTAAAGAATATTCAGTGGGCCATCACGGTCTGGTAAACTGACCCATTCATAACTCCCAAATTTAAATATATAATTTTGCTTCAAAACTACGACAGATTATTTACACATCTGAAATAACAAAATTGTAAATACGTGTAGTTCAAAGGTGATAGGAATCTGCTAAAAATAAACTTATTAATACAAAAGTATACACATACACTTAAATTTGTTGAAAAAAAATCTTTTCACCCAATGTTATTTTTGCGTAGCACAAAATATATTTTGAAAAATAAAGTACAGCTGTAAAAATGACTTCAATTTCATACTTACCACAATTACGCTGTTTTATTTGGAAACTTAATTGTTGACAACCATTTGTTTAGCAAATATAATATTTTATCCTCTCTACTCATTTATACACCAATATGTTAGCCTATAATTTATAAATTACAGTTATTATGGTACTCTTTGCAGTTATTGTGAAATCATAGCAAATCATAAATTATATATTAGTTTTACAGTTTCAACACTGACAAAAAACAAGAAATTCTTACCATAGAGCAATAAGCGAACTTAACCCAGTGCCAGCAATTTACAATGAATGCACTTTATGTATTCTTGAACAGATCTCACTAAAAGTCTAATGAATTGAGCCAGCTAACCCAATAGCAAGATAAGGCGTAGTGACTGAATGTCAGGATTCCCACACAATCAACCATTCTTCACACTCTTCATCTATGATAAATGTAGTGATGTCCCATACTATCAACCATTCGTCATACTCTTCAGACATGATACTTAAAATAGTTCTACGTTGACAATTTTGCCTCATGGTTCATTGTTAATTAATATATAAGCAGCGAAGGCATCATTCCTATCAAACGATCCAGCCAACTTATCATTGATTGTTTTCTCATCTATTTGGTAATATAACTTATACCCGTGAAGTAAGGAATGGTAGCGTCAATTTACTTTAAATTGGGAAGCTATATTATAGCTTGATGCATAATACTTTGATACTTATGAATAAGAACATTACGTATGTACTCAGAAACGCTCAAAGCATTCATGAAGAACTAGTATTATATGAAAATCAAATAAGGCATTTACATTTAAAGTAATATTATTAAATACGTCTGTTAACCATTTACCAAGGTGTTAAGATCTTACCGCTGTTTGTTACAATTTGAAAGAAAAATTGAATAGATCGATGCTGATGAGACAAAAATAATTAAACTTGCAAATAATTAGCAGTTATGCAATTTAATGATTATATCATGCATTCCTATTTTTGCCGGTAACACGGGGAACTGACGCGTATCATTTTTTATGGTCGCGAATCAAACATATGGCAAGATAAGGATGCCGTTACACAAATTTAGGGTCAAACTATGGCGTGTTTATATCAAATGGAGATATCTGTTTCAGGCCCAGTCCAATCTAACACGGTAGTCCCTCATCCGGAATGAACACGACAGTCCCGGATCGTCCCGGATCCCCCGGATCAAATTCTGGGACGATCCATGGACTTTTTGGAATTGTTGAGCGTCGACGGTCCCCCAAAGACAATCATTCCGGTGAAAACTCGTTGTCCATCCGGTCTAACCCGTAAAAACACGACCAATCCCGGCATCAATACGCAATTAACACGGCATCCACACGGACTTTCCCGGACCAACATGGCGGAGGTACAGATAGCGCCGGATAAACACGGTGCATGATACACGGTCCATCATGGACCTACTCAACAACCGCACGGATGAACATAGCAGCGATAATGACCAACACGATTTTCACCGAACCGACAAAAATATATCAAAGAAGATTAATTTTTGAAGATTCAATCAATGCGGCTGTCCCGTTAGATCCGTGGTCGGTACTCACGCTTCTAACCTTGCGACCCGGGCTCAATACCCGATTGCGGCAGCATTTTTTATTGTCACCATACCGGACAGCTGGGGTTTTCCTCCGGATACTCCGGCTTCCCCTGACAGCACAAGGCCACACTAATATTCAAATCTTACAGTTAAAAAGCTGGACATTGTAGGTGTGATTCAACACTCGTCAAAAGTTTCGTGAGTGAAGTATATCAATTAGGTAGGAGTGCAGGGACGAACTCCATTTCCTCTTCAAAATGCAACCTCGGGCGCGGAAGGGCCTTATGAACTCCGAAATGCACACTCACACACGCACGCACGCACGCACGCACGCACGATGAATACTGAACATTTACTATGCTCTAAAATAGCCATTATATGCATCTTTTGACGATTTATAAAGCTGAAAATTATCACAAGTTGCAATCGCGGATCGATTGAATAAATTTGAAAGTTCTGTTGATATCGTTATATTATGTGACATTACGAGCATAACTTATAATTATTAAGTATAAAATACACAAAACACTGTATGAGCAAAAATGGCCGAGTGGTTTACCAGCTAGACCTTTACTCCAAGGATCAGGGATTCGATCCCTGCTGCGGGTAATTTTTTTTGTATTCTTGTGATTTTAACCAGGTTTTCGAAGGAAAACACTGGTCATTAGAATAGCGAATGCGGGCGGGCGGGCTGGCGGGCTGGCGGGCTGGCGGTTGGGCGGGCGGGCGGAACAAGCTTGTCCGGGCCATGACTATGTCGTGCATTGTCAGATTTTACAATCATTTGGCACATGTGTTCACCATCATTGGACAGTGTGTCGCGCGAAAGAATGACGTCGATATCTCCAAGGTCAAGGTCACACTTTGGGTTCAAAGGTCAAAAATGGCCATATATGAGCTTGTCCGGACCATTACTATGTCATTCAGTGTCAGATTTTAAAATCATTTGGCATATTTGTTCACCATCATTGGACAGTGTGTCGAGCGAAAGAATTACGTCGATATCTCCAAGGCCAAGGTCGCCACGACTAAAAATAGATTGATTTTGAAACAAGGGGGGGGGGTAACTTTGATGAACAATGTAACAATGCACATTTTGAGTTTTCTCCCTTTATCAGACTTTTTTTTCAAATTTAAATCAAGGTCGCCAGGAGTAAAAATAGATTTAATTTGAAACAAAGGGGGTAACAATGAACATTTTGAATTGTCTCCGTTTATCAGAATTTTTTTAATTGAAAACCTGATTTTGTGATAATTTTGTCCCTTGTTTTTTATTGGAGCAATTAAGTTCCATTGTTCACAGTTATCAATTTAAGTTAAACTAGAAATGGCGCGGCAGAGGCCGACGCGTATCCCCACGCCGAATGTTTGACCTAGGTGTGCCCCAGGGTTGGTAATGGGGCCATGCATAGCTGAGATTGACCGTATTGTCATAAGAGAAGTTCATCATCAATTAGAAGTGAATTGGTGTAGAAATGAAGAAGTTATAGTAAAAGGCAATTTTGGGTGGGTGTGACATATGTGGGCAGGGCGCCCCAGGGTTGGTAATTGTGCCATGCATAGTTGAGATTGACCGTATTGTCATAAGAGAAGTTCAGTATCAATTTGAAGTGAATCGGTGTAGAAATGAAGAAATTATAGTAAAAGGCAATTTTGGGCGGGTGTGGTCTATGTGGGCGGGGCCCCAGGGTTGGTAATGGGGCCATGCATAGTTGAGATTGACCGTATTGTCATAAGAGAGGTTCAGTATCAATTTGAAGTGAATCGGTGTAGAAATGAAGAAATTATAGTAAAGGCAATTTTGGGTGGGTGTGGTCTATGTGGGCGGGGCCCCAGGGTTGGTTATGGGGCCATGCATAGTTGAGATTGACCCTAATGTCATAAGAGAAGTTCAGTATCAATTTGAAGTAAATCCGTGTAGAAATGAAAAAATTATAGTAAATGGAATTTTTTGGTGGGTGTGGCCTATGTGGGCGGGTGCCCCAGGGTTGGGATTGGGGCCATGCATAGTTGAGATTGACCCTAATGTCATAACAAAAGTTCAGTATCAATTTGAAGTGAATCCGTGTAGAAATGAAAAAATTATAGTAAATGGAAATTTTTGGTGGTTGTGGCCTATGTGGGCGGGGCGCCCCAGGGTTGGGAATGGGGCCATGCATGGTTGAGATTGACCGTATTGTCATAAGAGAGGTCCAGTATCAATTTGAAGTGAATCGGTGTAGAAATAAAGAAGTAAATGTAAAATAACCTAAAAAAATGAGTGATAATTTCTGACGCGGCCCCACCCCAACCGCTATAACTTTTGACCCAGGGGTCAGATCAAAATTCCAAATAGTGCAGGGTCGCACATATGCTCATAGCTACCATGTGTGTAAGTTTCAAGGTTCTAGTGCTTTTAGTGTAGGAGGAGATAGTGGCCAGGACGGACGGACAGACAGACAGACAGACAGACAGACAGACGGACGGACGGACGGACGGACGGACGGCGGAGATAACCACAATATCCCCACCTTTTTTTCAAAAAGCGTGGGGATAATGACAAACTTCAATACATGCCAAAAACTGTGAAAAGGTCCCTTCAAATCGAACTCCATGTGTGTTACATTCAGGGTTTAATGCTATGCTCATGTACTACAGAACTATTTAAGTTGTAAAATATCCCACTTTTCAATTCTGGCATGTCAGAATCAATAAAGGACTACACTTTTCTTGAATGAACTATATTTTTCATTAAATAATTCTTGTTGTTCTTTATACTTTACAATATCTCCCAACTTTAAACTAATGCCCACGTGCATGAGTTTGTTTTTAACCGTATCGATTCGGATGATTTAACATTTGATTTTACTCTCACGGTCCGGAGATATTAAATTCGTCAATATTTTAGATAAAGGGGTTTTTACCATTAATAAAACTAGCTCGGAAAAGTAATTACTACGACAGTACGTTCCTGTTGATGCGAAACATGTTCGTGTTATATTGTGTTTAACCTTTTTTAGTTTTAAAGATGTGTTGTAAAAACAGTAACGGATTTATCAACTGGTCACAAGAAAGTACTTCGACCGCCCCAGCTTACATCAAGTAACATGCAATATATATTCCTTATATTTAAAATTTAAGTCGATTATCCATTCACGGCAGAATGCGAGCATGGTTGGTAAAATGTATATCTCTGTAAGAATAACACATATCTGGATATTGCCGCTATAATTTGAAATTCGTCAGAATTTCGTGAATCTAGTAGGAGTGCTGGGATATATTCCGGGTATTTACATCGTGCAAGTATAGGCGCGGATGGCCCACATGAACTTTGAAAAACTGGTTCACAGTTAAATCGAAAACGTATATATTTGAAACAGATTGCTTGACCCTGCGAGAACGGCTTAACCGTGACCTACGCCGTAATGTACCGATGGGGCGTGAGACACGGACACGTTTAGAACCATTTTAGACGTTATCGCTATTAAGCAATAACGGTGGTGTATTAAATGTACTAGGAGAGTTTAAGTTTGCAATTTACACAAAGTTACGGAACATCGTAAGTGCTATCGTGGTTACACATTAAAATCCGAAGGGCGACATTCCGATAGTACGATGGCGACAATGCGATAGTACGATGGCGACAAATAAGAAAATATCATTGTGTGAATTGCTAACATACCGTTTAAAATACGCCTCAAATTATAATAATGTTCTCCTGTCGGTCCCGGTTTCGGATCCCGGGAGTTGCAAACTTGTGTATAAAACTTCTTTTCTCTAGATTTATAATAATGAAAACTGTTCCAAATATAATAGGTTTTTTAGTAAAAACATTTAACACATATAAAAAAAAACTAAAAAAATGTGAGCAAGTAAAATTAAAATCTTTGAAACTATCTACAAATTATTGCTCTATCATTTTTGTTAAAATCCTATACTCTTATCGGCGTGCAGCGATCGATCGGCGAGTTGACTAAATTGCATCCACTGCATGATTTGCGCCGAAAATATTTTATGTCCGAACGGCATTCGTACATACCGGTATACACATGTATATTGTTAACCTAAGCTGGTTTAACTTTGCCGCCTTAGCAATTTTCTACGTGTTTCTGTCGGTTTGTATACGATTTTGAGAAACAAGTAAACGCTTTTAAATAAGATCATGTTATTATCAACTTGAAAGTGATAGTATATTAAACTTCAAAATCAAAAAGCGTTTGAAAGTTGCAATCGTGGTAAAGAATAAATTATACCAAGAGCTTGTCACAGTAGTGCCAAATCCCCGCCGAAATGTGTTTGCTTGTATGACAACATTTGTTTTAGAAAGTAGAATAATATTTATAAAAACAAATAAAGGGAGATAATTCATTATGCTCCGGACAAAAATTTACTTTGAAATTAAATAAAGGGAGATAATTCAAACACAAGGGTAGATAGAGTTATGGTTCTTCGTCACTGCACTTCTCCTTCTTGCCATCTGTTTATATTTCAAGTTTCAAGTAAATCCCTTCAGTAGATTTAGAGTTATGCTCCGGACAAAAATTTACTTTAAAATTATATAAAAGGGGTGATCATTAAAAAAACAAGGTAGATAGAGTTATGGTTCTTAGTCACTGCACTTCTCCTAGTTGCCATCTGTTTATATTTCAAGTTTCAAGTAAATCCCTTTAGTAGATTTAGAGTTATGCTCCGGACAAAAATTTACTTTAAAGTTTTATAAAAGGGGAGATAATTCAAAAACTAAGGAAGAAAGAGTTATAATTCTTAGTCACTGCACTTTCTCCTACTTGCCATCTGTTTATATTTCAAGTTTCAAGTTAATCCCTTTAGTAGATTTAGAGTTATGCTCCGGACAAAAATTTACTTTAAAATTATATAAAAGGGAAGATGATTCAAAAACTAAGGTAGATAGAGTTGTGGTTCTTGGTCACTGCACTTCTCCTAGTTGCCATCTGTTTATATTTCAAGTTTCAAGTAAATCCCTTTAGTATATTTAGAGTTATGCTCCGGACAAAAATTTACTTTAAAGTTATATAAAAGGGGAGATAATTCAAAAACCAAGGTAGATAGAGTTATTGTTATTGATCACTGCACTTCTCCTAGTTCCCATCTGTTTATATTCTAAGTTTAAAGTAAATCCATTGAATTGATTTGGAGTTATGCTCCGGACAAAGTTTCGGCCGGACGGACGGACGTCCGGACAGACGGACAGGACCAATAACTATATCCCCTCCGAATTTTTTTTTTGGCGGGGATAAAAAGGAGGTCCATACCTAGGCAGTCTCCAATGCGAATTTACAAAAAAGAATGATTTCTTTTCCATCGGATGAATGATTGCATGAATGAATGAAAGCATAAAAGACATAAATACTGAATACACGCATAAACTAATGAATGAATACATGAACAAATGACTGTATTAATGAATGGATGAATTAATTATCGCCTTTTGGATGTAAGGACGTCAGTTAACTATATAGTCCCCAACCCGCCCGCGACCGACTTTAGCCCCCGCCCCCCGCCCATCACCACCACCACCACCACCAGGCACGGCTGGATTTCATCTCTGCAAATTCTGCTATGGATCTACATGTAAGTGTCTATGTTCCGCTGCATTTTTATGCTTCTATTATTTCCACGATTAGTCGCATTGGTCTATATCTTGTTAGCAGTTCTCAACCACTTACGTATTATGTGTGTGCTTTCCATAATTGTACCATCCATACAAATAATGTATTCTTGGTACGAGTGCTGGTTACAAGACAAGACAAGACAAACATTTTATTCGAGATCGGTACAGAGTACATTATCTAGAAAATAATGTGATTAAATACAATACATCAGTGGTCAGTTTGTTTAGATAATGTTTTTAACACAAAAAAAATATTGATTCAAATACAGTGTACAGACTACGTAACATACTAATGGAGAGTGATGTACATGTATTACACGGTAACATGTTGTCTGATATCAAGTGCATATTTTATATAGTTTGCAACATTTTTAAGAAACCTGTTTCACATTTTGTGTAACTTGTATATTTTCTTAACACCAGTAAGGTTATAAACTTGTTCATGAAAACAGTCTAACCTCTATGTCCTGCCAAACTGTTGCCTATTCCCACATGTGTTTAAGAACTGATCGTTTTATTGCCATTTAATATTAGTAGTTAACACAGTATCATTAATGTCGGCAAACTGAAATAATAACCACAACTCAACTACGTTGTACATCGGTAGACATCTGCCGAACATGTGAGTTCTTATTTTATTTTCATCTTCCAATTACTAGCTATGAGGGAACACTAATCGTTATATAAATTAATCTTTTTTAAAGTTTTGATATGACGTTCAAACATAAATGTATTTTTTTTTAATGCTTTTATGTGATTTTTGTGTGTGTGTGTGTGGGGGGGGGGGGTATCAATCGTTTTTGACGTCATTATTTCAGCGAAATTCTCAAGTTTAACTCTTTTAAATGTAAATTAATGTTGGAACAAACATAAGATTAAATGAAAATTATCGTATGTCAGAAGATAATTGACATTTATTTACTCGTTGGCCCGCCACTCTTGAAAATTGTTTTTCCTTTGTTCTCTGGTGAATTGTATGTGATAATCTACCAAAACAAACACATATCCTCTATATAAGGCACTCTATTCAGCCAAATGACATAGGGCATGCCAGTTCTCGGAGTGCTCAAGACACAGCTGTTCACATATACATGTACATTTGTTTGTAGTCGTGCATTTTTGTGATCAAATATTGATAGTGGTTAAAATAATTTTATGTTTATAACCAAACTGTAATGAAAGTGGTCGCCATAACGGACCTGTGAAGTTCCATCCGGGTACTCCAATTCCCCACCACTCACAGAGCACAAACCACACATACATGGAACGACTTTTAGTCAAAAAGTAAACAATAGGAAATGGAAGCTAAATTAAACTTGAAGATTTCTTTCAACTGTCGTAAGTCTTCTAAGGTAATTAGGCAGGAGATCTTGGACACTTCGCGTCTTCAAATAAATTAATGCAGCCTCAGGCCCGGAAGTTGCCTAGAAACTTTCCAATTCCCACACGAAAAGTTCGACGCTAGTATTCGTGAAGACTATAGACAAAACCCCGACCAAGGCAACATGTGACGTCAACTAACAACCTGGCTTCAACGCGTTTTGCTGCAAACGGCAGCAGGGGCGATTATATGATCGCTGCATGGAAACGCCGCAATACTTCTTAGTGCTTACTATACCAATACATCAACAAAAGTAACGGCGAATGGTATATACGGCTAATGAAAGACTGGCTACGTAAAAGAAACACAAATCCTAATGTAACTTGACAAATACAGATAGTCGGCAAACGTGAGCATCTGCGAATGAAACAAAACTCTTCTCAAAAGCGAACATAACTGGCATAAAAAAGTAACACGGTGACATTAGGTTAACATACGATTACAGGAAAAAGAGAAAAAGTCGACGCGGTATCATTATAGAAATAAATGTCATCTCAATCACAGACATAATCGTGAGAGCGACGGCTACGAATACGGCAATGTGACAGCAGGTAACCACAGCGACCCCAACAATTGAAGCAACGATCGGACGTTACAAGTGACACGGACTTTTGACGAAAATAACGAATAGTACGATTCCCTTCATCCAGAATATTAGCAATGCGTAAAACAGGACATATTGCCATATTTGTATTTATAAAGTAACAATGGCTTCAATACGTATAAACTAAAAGGTACGCGTCGTCGTAAGTACTGTATTTTCAAGGCGGAATAACACGCCTATATCTCCATTAGCAGTAAGACTCTTGCATACAGTACATGCACTGCTGTCAACTACAAAGCTACAACACTTCAAAACGTTGCTGATTGACAATGTTCGATTCAACAGTTATTATGATTTTAACGCCATTTATAATATTTTATTTTGTACATGAATTGCATATAAATTTACATATATCATAGATTGCAAACGCTCACAAACCTACATATATTATCTGCAAGTATAGGAAAATACAGCATAATAGACTTACTTCTTCAGGCTTATCATCTTAACAGAATTCTCTTTTACTGATTTTACAGACATTTATCAAATTGAAGCTGATATTATGTTAAACAATAAAACACTGTGCATTCATTATAATATACTTAATAAAAACATGTTAGGCAATACATAAATATAACAGTAGTAACAGTAGTAAGAATGTTGAGCGCATTAGATGACCAATTGTTTGAAATTATGGTCATGAATGTATCACAGTTTCATATATTTGTTTAAACAACTAAAAATAAAAAAATAAATCGTGATTAAAAAAAGGGTATTTTCAAAATTGCATTTCCAACGACCCGTCTAAAAGGTTGAAAAAAAGAGTCATTTGTTAAAAATAAGTCTTTGAACTTGGACGTGCATCTGGGAAACCTTGTCGCCTAAATGTCTGTGATAGCGCCTCTACCAACCACTGCGCTATCCCGACAGTTTGCGTGTTCTTGCGCTTTTAATTCAAACGTTCAACGTGCGAAAGAGTGGCTTAACGGACATCGTACTATGTCGTCTGTGTCAGCCATGCAACGAAACCCGCTTCAAAATCATTGTCTATTTGTAGAATGGTCTCAAGATACTATTATTGAATAGTGTAACATAACGCACACAAAAACGCACATTTGGGGCATTGTTGGATTTATATAATGATCGAAATTTGTACCACATTTCATACCATCTTAAATAGGCAGCCATCTGGATCAACAAATCATTAGCCTCGGGTTATAATTACCGGACACGAATATTGCTTACCGTATGTGTCAATCTTCGGTCATTTCCGTATGTATTCGTTAGGTGTCCGTTGCATACGTATATTTAGGTTGCAGACACGTAACTTAACAAACGGCCAATCAGAATTGTACATGTAGACACGTGACGTTACACAGCCAATCAGAATTGTACACATAACAATTATCAAAGCTTTCGTTGTTTATATCTATATTTATGGACAGTCTTACAAAAACGGCCGAACATACAAGTCGCATTATTGCAGGCTTTCGCGTGATGGGCCCATTGCGGGCTTCGCATGTATCTTGTATTTGACAAACATTTTGGAAACGTTGTGTTGTGTTAATAAGCAGAAATAAAACGCAAAGAAATCAGAAATGAACTTTGTTTGTTACTGTGTGATATCAACGAACAATACGCAATTACGCTACAATAGGTATATAACACATTAATAGAAATTTACAACATAAATATGAGATTTTATAACATTTGTACCTACCTACAATATCTTTTTATTATCGTACATGTAAACATATTTTATTATAATATACAGAAGTAAATATACGATATTTATATGCACTTTATCATATAAATATGAATATTGGACAACATATAGGGTCTCAGCATATAAATATGACTTTATTGAGCATCATAATATGTTACTTGTTCATGATGATAATATTAATAACATTTTTTTTTCATCAGCACGATTATCATCATGGACATCACCAACTCTACCACCACCTTCACCATTATACTCATCCTCAAAACACACAACAGAAATAATGTTAACAACACTAATAATTACAGTTGATAATAATGATGATAATACTTAAAGTAATCGTTAACATAAGTATCATATTACACTATTCATTTGTAATATAGTCAGTCTTACCATCACAGAATACAGCAATATCACGATATTTTAGGTTATTTCATGATTTATTATTATAATTATACCATAATCACATAATCGTTTGTATAAAGAATTATTTGATTCATGTAACGCCTTTATGTCATTCTTGGTGACTCGTTTCTGTGTGATTTTTACGACTGAAAATTTATTGTAAGTAAGCATTTTGTGGTATCTTATGGTGTAATATTTTGGCGTCAAAATGAAACTATGATCATGTTTAAATGACAAAAACAATATTGTTCTGTTTCGGACAAACCAAGGATGTAGTTTTCATGATCTGATGATTTTGTTTAAGCCCATAAATTAAAAATTAGCTATGTATGAGAGTTGCATTTTAAAGTCCCTGTTTGGACATTACTCTTAGTATTCGATGAGAAGTAAAGTTAATAACGAAATGTGACTCTGCCCTTTGGTAGCCATGTTTAAGTTTTTAGCCAAAAACATTGTTTATTCCTTGTGGATTTTTAAGGGAGCAGAAACATTTATTAAAGTTTGGAAGATGATTACGCTTTGTGTACGTGTTTAATGTTTCTGAGACTAAGTTTTAATAATTATATAATAATAAAGTACAGACAACACTATGTAGGCACTTTATTTATTGGAATTCATATTATACATTTTACATGTGTCACTGCATACAGGGTAGCTAAATAAGCTCACTTTTGATCTCGATTTCTTGCGATAATTTATGTAGTGGCAACATTGAACGCCATTCAAATTTACATACATTTTCCAAATTTAGCTAATGAAATGATGAAACATTAACTGTTGCATATTTTTTCAATTTACATTAACATGATCGTATTTATTTAGTTTTAAATATAATAACAAGAGTATCTATAGACTACACTCAACATAATTGTTCATAATTTTCTGCAGTTAATCTTATAATCTGACTGTAATGCACTTTCATATGAATCACAACATATTTTATGTGGCAAATATGTGCGTGTCACAATAGCAATTATGATGCTGGTATAAAGCTGTGTGTGTTTTTTTTTATAAAGTACACACTATAAAGTGGTAAATACCTGGCAAACAAATAAAATAATAGCTTACATTTAAATTGTAATTAAATGAATGCATAAAACAAATATATATGTTCTTCACGAGTAAGCTGCCATTAATCTCTTTCTGTTTGAACATGATATAAATTGTTCTAACATAGGTATTTTAACAAATGCAATTTCAGCTATAAGCAAACTAAGATTTATAAGCCCAATATTTGAAAAAATAAACGGAGAATTTAACATGTATCAACTTACTGTTAGTTATCATTTATCATATACCGGTATATTGGACTAGCGTTTGCATTTATTCAAGAATTCGGTATAACTTTTCTTTTCTATCTTCTTCTCATTAAAAAATTGTTGTTTTACTTTTGTATGAACAAAAATGTATATCGTTTTGAGGCCTATTTTATTTATGTTACTTAAGGCAAACTTTCTACAAATTCATTTCAATGCTGAGCGCCTTTTAAAAGACAATCCTTGTCTGTTAATTTCCTACACTTTTTAAATATTCACCCCACATAAGTTTACACACATTGAGTCAATCCATCACAGAATAACCAATTTAGAACAAACACGCATGAATTATATGGAATAAGGATAAAATTCTGAGAACAATCAATAAATGTATGTGTATGCATAGGAATATGAGACCATGAAAAGAATAATATAGAGCACGCAGAAGCATTTGAATACATATACAAAACATGTCGTTAAAACTACACAAAATAACACACCATTTTTTTAAATAAGAAAATCAAAGTTGTGTGACCAATTTCTTGAAAGTATTGTCCTGAACGTAACAATATTTCATTAATGTGTTTAAATTGCTCAAAGAATCTCCATTCGAAATGCATTTTCAAAATAATCAATACACATTGTTGGATATTAATTGTGTTTCCAGCTGATAAAAATGGCTTTATGCAAATAAAAACAACCAGTCATGTTCAGCCCCTTATTTTAAAGCAAACACACTCCTTAAATCATTTTAAGGTATTAGTTATAACTAGATTGTAGATATGCCATTTCTATCGTCTTTTTAATAAAATCTGTGTAATGTCATCCTCCGTTATTCCCTTAACTTTCAGTTCGTCTGTAACTCTGTCAAGGTAGGTATCGTCTGGGTAGCCAAATCTATTCGAAAGAGAAGGAACAGAGATCAGATGCATGAAATAACAAATACATTGTAAATGACGATGCATCTTAGGTGTTTACAAATGTTGGTTGGTCTTGTAAACATATTACTGGCTTCCGTTTGCAGATTTGGAATAAATGTTGACTGAATATTGAATCATATGTTTTTATGAAGCTATGCATTCATATATCCAAACATGTGTAAAGCACCACACCAAAGCCTGAAAAATAGGACCATAATGACCCTGAAGCACTTAATGGTACAACACATTTGACTTTGAGACATATACTTTAGGATTTTATTAACATAGCATTTAAATTGATTAAATTTTGCAAGTGATTTAGGCTAATCCTAATTAGGTCACAAAATATGCATTAAGTGTCTTTCTTTCTGTCTGAGATATGAACTCATTATATAGTTTTCGACACCACTAATTTGTTATGGACTTGCTATTCTCAAGATAAGCATTCTTAACTAGTTTTATCAAAATTAAACATAAATATCACTTCCAGAGAGTAACAGGGCTTTTCTAAGCTTTGACCTTGTGTCAAAGTTTTTGACCCAACTTGACACAGATTTTAAGTACATGTTTGTCAGGGAATTTTCCATATCAATATTCTTACCAAGCGAAATTCAAGAATGAAAAATATGATCACTATAGCTCGCCTATATCACTTCAAAAACTGACAAAAACAAGAGATGTGTTTGTCAGAAACACAATGCCCCCTATTGCGCCGCTTTGAAGCCATATATTTGACCTTGAAGGATGAACTTGACTTTTCACCACTCAAAATATGCAGCCTCACGAGATACACATGCATGCCAAATATGAAGTTGCTGTGTACCATATTAAAAAAGTTATTACAAAACTTTAACGAAGGTTAAAGTTTTAGGAAAGAAAAATACAATGATATTTGATCTTTGACCTTAAAGGATGATCTTGACCTTGACTTGTCACCACTCAAAATGAGCAGCTACATGAAATACACATGCATGGTAAATGTCAAGTTGGTATGTTCAATATTTCAACAGGTATTCCAACTTTAACTAAGGTTAAAATTCTGGGACAGAATGACAGACAGATATACAGACAGACAGGACAAAAACAATATACCCCCGATCTATCACAACATTTTGAGCAAACTCACGATAAAATCATTAATCAGTGACGATCAGACGCTTAAGCACTAAGGTATACAAGGTTTCATCTTTGTGTACATGGAAATGGTGAATGGCGATATTATTATAAATTGATTCAAATTGAATCATTTAAGGTGGGTTTGAGATGAAGCAGATACTGCGTCAATGATAATTGACCTTGAAGGTTGACCTTGACCTTTCACCACCAAAAACATGCAGATGCAACGAGAAGTAAGTAAGAGATTGAATGGAGACACGAATTTTTATTTTTATTTTGACCTTGAAGGATGACCTTGACCTTTCACCGATCAAAATGTGCAGCTCCACGAGATACATGCATGTCAAATATGAAGTTGCTGTGTTCAATATTAAACAAGTTATGATACAACTTTAACGAAGGTTAAAGTTATAGGAATGAAAAATACAATGATATTTGACCTTTGGCCTTGAAGGCTGACCTTTCACCACTAAAAATGTGCAGCTCCACGAGAAGTAAGTAAGAGATTGAATGGAGAAATGAAAAGTACTATAATTTAAATTTTGACCTTTGACCTTGAAGGATGACCTTGAACTTTCACCACTCAAAATGTGCAGCTCCACGAGATACACATGCATGCCAAATATGAAGTCGCTGTGTTCAAAATTAAAAAAAGTTATGATACAACTTTAACGAAGGATAAAGTTTTAGGAAAGAAAAATACAATGATATTTGATCTTTGACCTTGAAGAATGACCTTGACCTTGACTTTTCACCACTCAAAATGAGCAGCTACATGAGATACATATGCATGGTAAATATCAAGTTGGTGTGCTCAATATTGCAAGTTATCAAACTTTAACCAAGGTTAAAGTTTTGGGACAGAATGACAGACAGACAGACAGACAGACAGACAGACAGACAGACAGGACAAAAACAATACACCCCCGATCTATCGATCCGGGGGCATCAAAACGCCCCAAGTTAAATCAAATTTGCACAAAGTATCGCTTGTGTAATATAACTTAAAGTGTTTTCTACATTTTTTGGTGAAATTTAATAGTACAATACATTAATTAAAATATAACAATTGCTTACCATGATATATAAAGTGCATTGTTTAACGCTGAACCAATAATAGTTTGTACAAAGCATACAATACAACGCTTACAAGGAAACCAAATGTTAAAAAATCTAATAAAAAAATCAAAATCTAGGCAACATACTGAGTATTGGGCTTGTGGTCAGTTTTGTGATGTATATCATTCCACGTTATAACATCCTCTTTTCTAGTCGTCCGGTAGCTACCAATTGTAAACACTAGCTTTCGCTCAAAAGCAACACGCAGCATCTCAGCTATCTTTCTTCCGCGACTATTATTTGGCAAATACGCTGTACGCCGTATGCCTTTGTATCGTTTGCAAGGGTTTGGATGACTACTCTGTAATTGTTGTAGCAATATTATTAGATTAACAGAGTATTTACAAACAAATACCCGGTAAACATTTTTATCAAATGAAACCTCAAACAATTGTTGGTTGCACATGATTTATAGTTTTCTCCCTAACATAATATTAAGAAATGTTTACAAAATTTAAAAAATAAGTTACACATTAATAAATGTTGCATTGGGGAAAAAAGGACAATATGGAATGGGAATGGCACTGATATTCAAATCTGTTTAACAGCTGTTTAAGCCTTGTAATGTTGAGTCGTTTATAATAATAGTTATAATAAAAGCTTTATTTACAGAAGGTTACACATAAAGACAATGACACATTATACATATTATGAAAATGAATCAATACTTTTTTACAATGTGGCCTTCTTAAACTAACATACACAAATAGGTCTATAAGTAAAAATATTCAAACAATATTTTCTTACACCCATACATAACACACATAGATAGACACACATGAAATATTATTGATTATAATAATAATAATAATAATAATAATAATAATATATATTATATATTATACAAATCCAAAATGGCCGCCAAGATGGCCGTCAAAACCTATTTATGATCATAAAATATGACTATGAAACTGTCCACTTTTTTATTAATTTGGTGTCTATACCCAGGTTTCAGGGAAAAAAATAACACATACATATCACATTTATATCATCAGACAAAATGTAAGCTAATTATGTTACGCAAACATCCAACACGGCGACCAAAATGGCCATTTACACAAAACAAAGGACCACAACTCCATAACTTGTTACTCAAAAGTTATGGTTGTTATGTAAAACGCCATTGTTTAGGAGACAATGAACACTTTAATCGAGTTGATGTTATCATTAAGCAGTTGAATAATCATAAACTCTAGAATGAAGAGAAATGAGAGAATGAACTAGCACATGACTAGCACACACAGGTTTTACTAACTTCTGTAGATTTCATTTTTTACCGTTGCTGAAAATCATTGAATATTAATTACAGCCTGAATAAGCATGAGTTCTTCCAAAAGGTTAATATTATACACTCTGTGTTCCTTTGACTATTTATTTACATCAAAGCAGAAGTAGATGGTCTTATTGTCCCTTTCGGAGTAATGCAGGATCTAGATGAGCAAATCTGTATCCTCGCCCACCAACTGTGTGGTGCTACGACGGGATCTTTATACTGTTTCTTTAACAATTTCAACGTCTGCATCCACTGAAGACAGAACAACATAGCATCCCATTAAGGCAGAGTTGTGCTGATCAGAGCAATCATGCCGGCCTTTCTCTGTCTAGAGACAAAACGTCTTCCTTTTTTACATGAGCATTCTGTTTCTTGGCTGAAACTCACAATATGATTCACGTTTTTTCATCGTCTCCGGTGCGTGTTGTCTCTGTTATAATGACAGTCTTCGTAGCCATCGAACCCCGCTGTCGCTTATCCGTAATGCATTTTCTATGAATCTACATAAGACTCGGCTTTTGCATTATATAAGTCGTCCTTCTTCATGGTCAAGGATGCAACAAAGTACCACCATCATGCATCTGATTCATGAATACAGTTCATCTCAGCCTCACATGATGTGTCTATAGCATACTCTCAAATTGCCTGAGCGATCTGAGGCTTATCTTCTGTACACAGTATTTTCTTGGTTTCAAAGAAGGCAGCAGGATTGGAGCTCAGTTCCAAAGACAATACGACTTCAAGGGAAGGATCTCCAGATTTTGACACCACCAGGAAACGCTGGAACAGAAAAGCAGGATAAAAAGCACGGTCAGAAGCGATCTTCACAGCCAATCTATTCCCAAGAGCTTTGGCTCTGTATTTCCTCGTGAGTATATAAGCAAAGACCGACCTGCCTGTGATATCTCTTATGGTCGTTTTCCCAACCGCCTCAACTGCATGAACATTCACATCTGACCCAGCCACTATTTTATTGACATGTTTCTCAGAGTAGGGTTAGCTACGTATGGAGAGCAGGTTGTAATCTGTGTCTGCATTTTCTATAGATCGAAAGAATCCCCTTTGATGCACGCCTCAGCTGAATCTTTGTGTTGTGGAATTGAAGTATAGGTCAGATCTGTGAAATCCTGCATCCCATTGTTGTGCTCAGATGATGCAGATAGGGTCCAAGGGGTTTGCATTTCCTCGGCCATTTCACTGCCGCGAGTTAGACCTGTTGTGCTCTATAAGCACATCATCAATTTGTGCTCAATGACAAGATCACGTTCTAGCCCAGCAAAGCACTGATGGCTCCTACGAACAACGTGAAAACCAATACCGAACTTTCGATAAACGTCTGTGTGCGTTTCCGCTAGGTCGCTTATTTGCAGCAAAGATGGATAGCGAATCGGGCACTGCGTTCTAATGCATCAGCCAACACCCAGTACGATATGCCTTATCAACACCCTTCAATTGTTAATCATAAGCTGATAATTCAGCCATACTATGCTTGTCTTTGAGGTCTGGGCAAGTTCATGTTTCTTCTTCTCTGTAGCCCTCTCGGGTTTGATATAAATCGCATAACATATCATCTGCTAGCGTCATTTTGCCCCTAAGAAGGAAAGAGTACAAATCCTTTGCATGATCCAGCAGTATCTGAATGTCTGGATCTTCCTGTGTCATTTCGGCTGTAAGTTGCTGTGTATGCACTTTTCGACAAGACGATGGTCCCGTGAAGCACTCTGGACAGTTTTTCGTGTCACAATGTGAACAATTGTGCGCATTTTCTCTATAGACTGCCTCAAGTATGTTTATGAAAGCGGTTTCTGCCATGAGGGATCCTTTGCCCGCCCCCCCCCCCCCCCCCCGAAATTTCATACGTTTATGAAACAACCCAAATTATAATCAACACTTTAAACTACTTTGTGGCGCATATGTGATGATTTCGGCAGCCTTCCAATACAAGGGTTGGTCAAACGTAACAATGGTGTGAAGGTTGTGGCAAGGTTGCAAACTAAGGTTTATGTTGACATAATGCACGCTTTGTCCCTATTGTACATATAAATCAATTAATCAATTAATTAGGCAATAATTTAAATGACAATAGCAGCCTAGGGTACTGTATTTTCGGGTGCAAGATACGCATCATTCCCTGCAAGTTCAGTGTTGCCTGAAGCTGAAAAATATCAATCCTCTTGTCAAAATCCAAAAATCACGGCAGGTCCAAACTATAACGTTTCACATAACAAGCATCACGTCAAAAGTAATGGACTTGTGGTCCTTCGTATTGTGTCGTTTGACGCCATGTGAGATTTCCGTGTAACATAATACACTTAAACTATGGCTGACAATCGTAATGTGTTCTTTGCCCCTCGAAAACTCGGTAAAGACACCAAAATCATCAATTGTTAGTGGAGAGTTACAAAGTTATGATCATTCATATATTTTGGTGGCCATCTTGGAGGCCATTTTGGACGCCATGTTGGATTTGTGTGTAATATAATAAACTTAAACTATGTCTGATAATCTTAATGTGTTCTTTGCCCTTTGAAACCTATGTATAGCCACCAAATAATAAAATTTGAGTGGATATTTACATAGTTATGATCATAAATAGGGTTTGGCGGCCATCTTGGAGGCCGTTTTAGACGCCATGTTGGACTTGTGTGTACTATTGTAAACTTAAACAATGTCTGATGATCTTTATGTGTTCTTTGCCCCTTGAAACCTAGGTATAGACACGAAATTCATCAAATTTGAGTGGATAGTTACATAGTTATGATCATTAATATGTTTTGGTGGCCATCTTGGTGGCCATTTTGGACGCCATGTTAGATTTGTGTGTAATACAATAAACTTAAACAATGTATGATGATCTTGATGTGTTTTTGCCCCTTGACACCTATGTATAGGCATAAAAATAATCAAATTTTAGTGGATATTTACATAGTCATGATCATTTATAGGTTTTGGTGGCCATCTTGGCGGCCATTTTGGACGCCGTGTTGGATTTGTGTGTACTATTGTAAACTTAAACAATGTCTGATGATCTTTATGTGTTCTTTGGCCCTTGAAACTTATGTATAGAGAACACATTCATCAATTTGATTGTATAGTTACATAGTTATGATCATTAATAGGTAATTGGCGGCCATCTTGGCGGCCATCTTGAAAAAAAACTTTCCGGAGGTCCGATTGTAGTTAACTTGTTTTAGAGGACCTTCTACCCTACCAGGATCAGTTTAAATACCCTTATTAGCAATTTTTTGGTGGTTGAAGGTACTTTTTTCATATATTGACCCTACTAGTACTTCTTGCTAAAAACAGAGTATTGCCATTCAATAATCAGCGCAACTATCAATCAAATAAGCATGAAATGTCATGTCAGCTCGCATGGGATGAAGTGAACATTATTGGCAGTCGTTACTCAACATGATTTACAGTTTATTGTAACTTAAAACAAATTTACCGAGTATTTCACCCACCGTTTGACCTTGTCAACAAACAAACACACTTCCTGTTGGATTAGTGATTATTTGTAAAGCTGTTTAATTATTTATCAAATCCCGTGTCCACTTTGTCAAAGCAATATTAAGATCTATTTAAATATTCACCTGACTTTTGACTTCTAGTGAAAAATGTTAAGCATAGATAGAGCGGCATATCTGGGGCAAAACTATGGTCCCATTTAAGTGACTTATAATGGCATTAAGAATATGAAGAGATTGCTGTATAATATTTATTTAACCCCTCCCACAACTCACTTGGAATGAAAATGGTTTCAACCCTACCCAAAGTAAGACATCACTATTCAGACAATGAAACTGACTGGCACAGTTTCATTGGACATAACATGTTAACCATGATTATACTTCTTGCAAGTACCATGCTCTATCAACTAAACGGTGTATTATCAAAACTGAGAGTCTTCTTTTATGGGTATAAACAGTGCTTAGAAATGACTATTGTACCTACTTAATATTTTATAATATAAGCATTTGTAACCTTGCTTTTATGTAATTGTCTCGTCCAAGATATCATTTGGAAAAATATTAAGACCATGTTTCATGAGCATTGGGCAATCAATGTGACCTGTGTAGTTCTCCACATGTCACCTTTTGAGTGTTCGAAAGATGTTATATGTTAGATAAATGTTTTGTGGACACGTAAGATATGAACACAAAAATATCCCAAAAGCTCACTATGAGCATGTTATGCTCAGATGAGCTAAAAACAGCACACACAAAATTAATTTAAATTTGCCAAGAATCACAATGAACTTAACACATGTCAGGGAGATAGGTATGGCCTTAGTTATACACAATAATATTGAGCGTATACTAGATACTTGTTGTGTTTTCTATATTAATATCTTTGTAACATAAGTGTGAAATCTCTGTATATCTTATGTAATATTGGATATTTAGTATATCAATATACATACTTAGAAAATAAATTAAGATATAAGTAAAAGGATCATATATATAAGAGATGACAATGAGTGCAATATAAAAAAGAATTGATTTCGCCTCATTTAAAAAAGTGCATTAGATGTGTTATAAAGTTACACAAGAGCACCGCATAGCGGGTGCCAACGCTCGGCTGCGGGTGCAGTTGTGAATAAATGAAAGCTTGTCAGAAGAATTTTTTAGAGGTCACAGTGACCTTGACCAGTGACTTTTGACCTGTGGACCCACAAATGGGTGTGGCGTATAGAACTCATAAAGGTGCAGCTACATATGAAGTTTCAAATTTGAAGTGGGAAGCACTTTGATTTTAGAGCCAATGTTAAGGTTTTAGCACGACGCTTACGGCGGACGACAAGACGAGCTGGCTATAACAATACTGCGGGTGTTCTTCGAAAACAGCCGAGCTTAAAATGAAGCAAATTTTTGGTTAAAAATGTATCTTAATGTTCATACAATTATACATTTTTTTTGTTATATTGATGTAAAATTACAGTTTTGCATATTTTTTCGGATTTCGTTAGATTGCTTGCTAAGTAAGCAAGTAAGGCAATGAACCATATCAAATGTCCTTTGTATGAGTAAGAATGTTATGGTTTAATTCGTTGTGAACTTTTTAAAAAATAAAATTTTGTATATAAAAGATTGGTAAATTTTATTTATAAATATCATATTCATTTTGAATGTTTGTGTTTGGAAAAAAAATTCAGTTGATGTTAAGGTTGATTTAGTCGTTCAAAACAAAACTGGCAAGAAAATTAGATATAACTACAAATAATACAAAAACGTTTACAGTTAACACTTATAAATACTAATACCTAACGACATTTAATTATTAAGCAATTTTCATTCCTCAGTCAACATAGGCAAGCAATATTAGAAAATCATTTTAATATTGTAATAATCATAAACCTTCTTTGTACTTTATCATACAATATAATACCTTAGACTGCTCCATGCCTAATGAATGCATGTCACCTCCTGAAGATGAAATATGTGGGGGCGTTGTCTCACGTCTGTCAATTTTATTTAATACAGGATCCGTTGGCAGCATGCCGTTTCCATTAGCAGCTTGGTTATCATCAATTACAACATTTGAAGATTGCTACCATCATGCCCCTTTGGGATTTGGGATGCCAGCATATAGGGGTCAAAGTCTCCAGGTCGAACCATCACAGAGGTAGAGAAACGTTTTGGGTTTGAGGATTCAGTCTTATGTTCGGCAGGCACAGTAGAAGGAAAACTCATTGATCTTGCAAACGAGTCAGTTTTAGGACTGTGTGTTGGGTCTTCAGCTTTTCTTTGGGTGCTCGTACCGGTCATGACTTTATCACCAGAAAATTTAGCCACGTTATTCTCAGTACAAATACACACATACTGTTTATCCAACACTCTGCATATTTTTTTACATGTTAAACACAGTATAAAGTTAGACTAAAATAAAATCCCAGAAATGGTAATTGCAAATGTCTTAAATAATTATAATTGCTTGGAAACCAAGTACTAAATAATGTATGTTCAACAAGAGATGTGTTTGCCAGAAATACAGCGCCCCCTATTGCGCCTCCGCTTTGAAGCCATATATTTGACCTTTGATCTTGAAGGAAAACCTTGACCTTTGACCACTCAAATTGTGCAGCCTATGAGATACACATGCATGCCAAATATCAAGTTGCTATCTTCAATATTGCAAAAGTTATGGCCAATGTTAAAATTGCAGACGGACGCATTGACTGACAGACAGACAGACGAACTGACAGACAGTTCAACTGCTATATGCTACCCTACCGGGGGTATAAACAAATATACAAGTCTAAATGTATAATCCCCAATGTGTATACCTGCAGTTCTCCCTAAAATATCTTTCATGTTGTACCAAGATGGCAAAGAATTCAACGTTATTATTTCACGGAAGGCATCCTGTACTAACTTCACCATTTTGTCGTCGAAGTCGACAAAATGGACTTCTAGTAATCATTTATGGTTTCTGTGATAGTTTACTGTAGTTTCGAACTGCTCTTGCATATGCTACAGCACATATTTGTTTAGGTACACCAAACATGCCTGTTGCGGTTTAGGAAAAGAAAAAAAATGAAACGTAAACAGCATACATAGAAATTTATGGATTAAGTATGGAGCCTCAAGCTAAATCATTTAAAAATAAACCGATTCAAGTAAATGTAGTTTTTTGCTTCTTCAATCATTTAAGGATAAAACTGTTGTGTTTACGCGTTTCAATTATTCTTCATGCTTATTTGCTTCGTACTATTCAAGTCAGTACATTCAATTATTTAACTGTATACATGTATGTGAGATGAACTTCATATCTGGTTTTTCGACACTGTTTGATCAACAAAAAACTTAACGGCCAAGTTAAAGGAATGAAGAACCCTACTCTTCTTCTTTATGCATCATACAATTTCTCATGTTTTTATAATCGTTTTTCTTAGCTGAGATATCAATGGTTAACTGCAGTGTTCTTTTTTATATGTAGATTGATAAACAATATTAATGTAAACTGCAATGTTTCCATAGAATGTTGCCAAAGGCAGGAATATAAAACACATGGTTACAGTGTATTTGGAAGGGGTTTAAAAGTCCTCAACTAGACATTGAAACCCATCTTAAATAAATGTAACATACATGTACATTTGTTTTATTTAATAATTCAGTTAATTAACCCAAGATAACAAATCAACTTAAAAACAACACAATTTCGCAAGACAACGCTACTATGACGAGACTCCTATACCCGAACTGATTGATGGAATAGCCACCGATGTCATTCTCAGTTCTTCTGCTTTAGTCAAACTGTTGAAGATGGCACTTTCAAGCTTTTCCTCACACTTTATGACTGTTTTCTTAAACATTCCAAAATGTAAAGTTTAATAAAAATGTACAGGAAACACAAATCTACATAATTTATATCACTCTACAATTAGTGTCCAAAGATCAGTTCTTTTGTTTTCTTTACTGTATGTACCATTTAGAAATGATATATTACAAATGTGCACATAAGCTAGGCACACAACATAACAACTATGAGTCAGATAGGCAACCCAACATGAAATAAGTCAATTACATTCACAACTTGAAGAAAAACGTATAGGTTTTTTTTGTTTCTGAAATTGAACACAATGCTTTATAATTATTTCGCATAATAAATGTGACTTATTAACATTAATCCGCATTCTGAAAAGTGTGAATAAACAAATGTATAACTCACTTGCAAATGTATACAATCAAAAAATCAATTTTACCTCAGAATAGGGTTTACAATCTGACCACATTGGCCCAACAGCGTGGATAACAAACTTGTATTGAAGATTTCCCGCACCTGTATGGCAAGCCTTTCCAACCTCTATACACCCACGATGCGTTGTTTTCAATAAAGCCTGTCCTTCTGCATCCAACGAATGACCTGCCTTCAATACAATCGCAAGTGAAATTCCTGCATCATGATTTAGATGTCCATTGGCTGCATTTACTATACAGTCAACACGTGTCTTCAATATATCACAGGAGTACACACACACTCGGATGCGCTCTGATGTCCAGATTTCTCTAAAATTAGCTGCTCCTTCAAGAAATCCTGATTTGTGTACAGCTAAAGACTGCTTCGGTCTTGTGCCATTAATGGACTCTTTCATTTTCGGCCCTTCGCCAACTGGTTTCGATGGAGCATGTCTTGTGCCGGATATTGAAGAATGACCTTTGAAAAATGTAAGTATAATAAATGTTACGTCCATGATAGACCTATGTTGCTAATCTGGAAGGAATGGTGACAGGCCCCAATTTTACAATGGAAAGCAATGTTGTATACAGTTAATATAAGATTGGGAAATAAATTTTAATTCTTGAGTGTCAAAAATGTATATTTTTTAATTTGACATTTACCCGTTTTTGACCTAACATTAATAAGTTTTTAACATTTTTGAGATTTTCATACGTGGAATGTGCTTAAAAAGTTTGATAATGATTGGGAAAGAGATGTTACATGACTGAATAAATGTAGATAATGCACAATGGCCACAATGCAACAACAAAATCATTGGTGAGCTAAACAATAAATGATCATATTTTTTACATTACGTAATTTAATGTAAACATGCAATTGCTGTGCAAATGGATTATTAAAAATAATAACAAGAAGTTTGCAAATGCTTGCAAACATATATATCCGACAGGAGCAAACACACCTAAAACAGAAAAATAAGTGTTCAAGAAAGCTACTTCATTTTTTAACCCAGAAAATTGTTCTAGATTAAATTGTCAAATTGTTCAGTTTTAACATTATATATGCCCTTTGTTGTTTTAAAAAAAACTGAAAAAAGAAGGAAGTAAATTACACGAAAGTTTGAAAGTTTCCTTAGTTTTAGACTATTTTTCTTTAACAATAACAGTTTACCACATATGCAAGAGGCAAATTATCTTTTTTGAATTAAGGCAAGAGCTTAATTTGTGAAATTATTTATAACAAAAAAAGCAATACTTACCCATTGTTTCTGCTTTCTTGAAAGCCTGTGGAAAAAAAATGTAATGAATTATCAGACCGCCTGTTCAGCGCAACACTGTTCCAACTATGTTTTGCAAAAATGTTCAAGAATAAGAAAAAAAACTTGCTTTTATGTATACTTTTTTAAATCTAACACATATTTTGGGTTATATCACTAAAAACCATTTCAACGTGTAATTAAACATAAATGAAATAATTTTAAAAATTACTAAAAGAGATATTTAACAGTATTTGAGTTAGAACAGTTTTCCTGTTGTAAATTGTAGCTATGGGGAATTTTGGTTTGGTGCAACACTATTCCAACTCAAGTTAGAACAGTTTTCCACTTATAAAATTAGTTGTTTGGTAATACCGTTTCCGCACAAAACTGCTTCTTGGTTATGTTTTTGTATTCTTTTTAAACAAAAAAGTTATAAAACATGAAAAATGCATCAATATAATTCAGCAAATTTTATCATTTCAGACACGTAGGTGTGTGATTACACCACAATTGCAATTTCACTCTTGTCAAAGCCATTAAGAATGTAACTGAATGTAGCCACTGTTGTATTGACAGAAAATGTATATGTATATTTTGATGAAATAGTTTGTGTTTTTGTAAGTTATGACCTAGTAACCTAGTGTTTTGGAAGCACATGACCTCTATTTGAAATCATTCTAGATATTATAAAGATAAACATTTATACCATGTTTTTTTATTAAAGATTTTACCTGGTGACCGTTTGTATGCATCTGACCCAGATAGTAATGGGGGTATAATAAACCTAGGTATAAACAATAAAAAACATTCTGACAAAGTTCATGAAGATTTAATCATTTATGTGGCCTCTTGAGTTTTTTAAAATAATATTTGACAGGCTGCCCTTATTTTAAGGAAGAATTGATCCAGATACGAAATAAGCATAGAAAAAGTCTAGATATACATTTTGCTGTTCTCAATTTGTAACAAGGTTTTTATAAGATTTGACCTGGGGATTTAGATTTTGGTAGCAATTGAGCTAAATTCGAACTCTGCCTAGATATTGTCTAGATGATCTTTCTGACCAAGTTTCATCAAGATTGGATGACAAATGTGACCTGAATGGAAACGACCTAAATGTTGACGATGCAAACCACACACTGGACATCGAATGACGACTGCAAAGGATGATCACAAGTTTACTTACACACAACTGTGCATCAAAAAGTATGACATAAACACAAAAACGTTTTGCTCTTCTACGTATTATAAACAACAACATGTGTTCTGATGGCCAGAAAATTGTTTACGGCATAAATTAATACACTTTCATACCAAAACTCACTTCAACCAACATAAAACTGTGTTTATTCTGTGTTTTTTTTTCTGTGTGGAAGTTGGTTTTTGTTAGTTAAAGCGAGTTCTATGTGAGTTTAACTGAATTTAAAGTTGTTTGTTTTAAGAAGATGTGTGTTTAAGCGATTTTTGCCCTGTAAGGAGTTGTTTTTTGTGTGTGAAAAGTGAGTCTTTTTAGTCATGAGTTGGTTTATGTGTGTTTAAGTGTGTCTGTTTGTTTCAGAAACGAGTCTTTCACAAAAGAAGTTGGTCTCTTTTAAAAACAGAAGTGGGTTTTAGCGTGTTAAAGTTGGTCTTGTTAAAATAATTTGAAGAGTTGCAACGAGGCTAAAAGACTCACTTTAACACTTTTTAAATAAGTTTGTCTTTTGTTTATTAATATAATTTGTATTAATATAATTAAACAATGAAACAATTATTCTCCAACTGAGTCTTTTTTCATGTTTATAGCCCTTTATAATAACAGTGAATATTAAATGAGAAATGTCATTTTTATCAACAAAAATGTTATGTTATTAATAAATATATCCTCAAAAGATTGAAATGATCATAAAATATTTTGATACTAAAACCCATAATTCTGTTGGTTGGTTATTTCCGTAACTTCGTGTTATTTTGTTATTTTGATTATTTTTATTGAAGTTGTATTGAAGTTGTATTTAAAGCGTATGAAGGACCTAATCAACTTTGAAATTCATACACTAGATCCTATAAATTAAAATGCTTTTCATATTTTCTGAAATTGCCGGAGAAACGAAAAACTTAATAATGTTACTAGAAATGTGGAAATGCATCATTATTACGCCTTTATATAGTTTTCAAAATGCCCTAATTTTATAAGCATGTATGCATTAATGGTATGGCAACACAACGTTATTTCACTTATTACTAAGGACTTAATATGTGAATCAGTAGAACAGCTTTACAATGACAAACACAACGTATAAATAAATCGCACTGTGTGTCACTACTATAAATTATTGAAAGTGTCATAATATTATGTGGGCATGCCAGTATCTATTATATTTCCTCAGCTACATCAAACAAATAAGTATGTGAACTTTCTTATACTGATATTTAACCCAAATAAGTTAGTGTCTAGTGCACGTATTATTATCAGACATTTACTAACACCATTCAGTGTGTTATATTGAAATATTCACAATCAAGTTAAGTTACTAGTGCTGTGTATTATGGCTATTTTGGTGTTTATTTCTGATAGGAACCATAAGAGGTGCCTTTAAATTTTCTGCTCGAATTATTTCTATATCATTCGATGGACCAATTACATTTAAATGAGTCTCATCACTTTACTGCAGAAACGTAAATAACTCAGGAACGAACTTAAGGATGGTCTTAAAATCGATCATCTACTTAAGATTATCGCGCGCGACATGTCATCTTGACATAAAAGATTAATATGGTGCACACGTATACGTACATTTGTATTGCCTCTTGAATCTTTTATACCACCTATGTTGTGGTTCTTGCTGGGATCGAAATCATTGGCAGAATATAAAGCCTGTTCTGCGTCTATATAAGGAGTACATTAGTAATATGGCTGGTTTAAAGGTTGAATAATATTTAATGTTTACATGATCCTATTTTTCCGTTAATTTCATTCAGGTATTATAATTTACATTTTCTTGAAATAGATATTATACAAAAAGAGAAAAGTGTAGTATGGCATATTGTCAGTGTTGTTAAATATTTGAATCCAACTACCTTCTGATGCGTTATCGTTCAACATGCTCAATAATTCTGCACATGCTTTCTTGGCACTTTCACATACTTGCTGTTGAGTACTACACACAGTGACTCTTAAGTAGGCCTACTTCGGGTTGGTGTGTGCATATTCGTGAAAGCATTTCAACAATATATACACAAATCCTGTGTTATTCCAGGTTTTTACCGCGTCGATATTTACAGCAACTGTTCTTGTCTTGGTTGCAACAATTGTTTCTTAACACTTAATAATTCGTTTTTCAAGTTCAGATATTGTGAATTTTTCGGGTATGCAGTATGGAATTGCAAGTTTTATTGTATCTGAATCAATTTTTTTCAGGGCTATATCTGAAAGAAAACAGTGTACAGTTTTGAACAATCGAGACATATAAGTAACAATAGCATATATAACCCTTCATATAAAACTACAGATTCTCATGTACGACTAGTCAAAACCATTATTATACTTAATTTATTTTAAATCGTATGGGCCGCTGATGTGAATTTCATTAAAACACGGCTTTGACGAAAGTATCGTAGAAAGGCACCCCAACCTATTCAAAATAAACTTTACGTTCATAGCTCTTTTTATCTGCACACTTGTTATTTTGCAATATGAAATCCAAAACGCTAAGCAATAGAAAGATTTGTTTTTAAACAATCCTATTTTACTAGTATGATATTTGTGCACTCAGGAAAATGTATTATTATGTGTAATTCTTATTTCATCACAGTCACTTGAGGTTTGACACGTGAAGTAATAAAGGACTATGCATAATCAATTTATAAATTCTTATATGTAAACCAAGTTTCATATTCATATTCTATGCACTTTTAAATAGATAACTTACCTGCGGAATAAGCGACGGGCAGATGTATGAACAGAGTAACGAATTGACTGACAGACAAAAAGCAACATATCGCCAAATAATTATACAAAGTGTTAGTGTCGTATCTTATGAAGTTGTTGGGTAAATGCAGTTTGAAGTTGTTTTTGTCTATTTATGTTACAGTATAAGGACATTTGACAAATTTTGCGGCCGGCCGGTCTGAACCATGGACAGACAGACATAACGGGCAGAGGGAAAACCAACTGGTGTATGCTAAAAACGATCCAATGACCTTATACAGTTTCAAAGGTTACCATGAGTTTCGTCGGTCTCATAGCATTCTATGGACAGCTTGGCTTCGGAGTGAACTAGGCTGTCTTGCAGCACACACACTTCAAATTCCCCTGGCACAGTCCTTTGGAACAGGTTCATGTCAGCCATGGCGATAGATATAAAAGCACGAGGCAATTATCTTCTAAAATAACATAAACAACAGAGTACGAGAACGAAGGACCGTTATTAAATATGAGATGCAGGTAATTTATTTGTTTACTATTTCTTATTCCAGCAGCAGATAAAACTTATTTTATGTGTTATGCATGTTTTATGTACCATGTTTTACAAATTGTTAAAATATGAAATAAATAAATGAAAGGTGTTTCGTTGAACGCTCAATCGAGTTTCCGTAAAGCGTATTTCATGTACGTGAACAAAAAAAGTACTTATATTATAATTACGTACAGTACAAAAATCCTGGAATAATGGTTTTTAATCGAACGTTTCATTATGCATATACAATAAACATATTGAGAACATATTTTATGAAGTCTGACATACAAATTATTTTATATGGGGCCTGTTGGTTTGGCATTTTTTAAATGTTGACTTCATATGTGTGAGTATTTAATACGTCGTGTCCTTATATGGACAGGTTTAATTACCAATCATTATACTGAAATAAGACCGTTGTTTTAATCGATATCTGTTGTATTATCAGAACATCATAACAACCACGTGATCAACCACGTGTTAAGAGTTCTCGCTAAAGCCCGGCGATAATCCCTGCACACTAGCTATCCAGCAACGCAACTGTATAGACGCTTACATGCTACCTGTAAATATGTTAAATAAAATTGTAGAATAGAAGTTCGTGTATCTTGTGATATCGCCTTCACATCAGTGTTGACATTCACATAACAAATACACAATATACAACAATATCTTCTTTAAAGGGGCCTATTCACGTTCAGTTAAATTGACAAAATTGAAAAAAGTTGTTTCGGATTCTCACATTTACGTTTTAGTTATGATATTTGTGAGGAAACGGTAATATTGAACATTTAGCATGCTTTCAAACAGCCAGTATATGCATGTTTTGACTATTTGAAAACCCGGCATTAGCTACTACACACTTCCCCCCAGCTGCTACCCCCCTACAAAACTCTTAAAATTGTCCATTAGTAATACAAAATAACATGACAAATAAAGTTAGTCGAAAACAATTGTTGTACTTATATATATAACAAGATATATGCGACGTAGACCCTTTAATCGCTCAGTTCGGCATACCAGCCAATTTCCGGGGTTCACTTCTTCATCAATGTTCAACCGATTTGCACAATCTTGGTATCAAACAACGCAGAAGACTTCATACTAAACGAATAAATCGATGCATGTTCGCATAAGTGTACCTGATTACCACGAAAATACATTACAAACGTACACACTTCGGTCAGACATTCTGATCTCGCGAAACGGGATTTTTTTAATAATTGAATTGGAAAGGACTTCCGTGTAGTTAGTTTTGACCATGATGATTTGAGAGAAATTATAAGAAAAAAAAAGAGGAAAACTATTTTAAGTTACACACCGAGTATCAAACCCCTGACCATTGCGGTTTCAAAGATGACGATTTTTCGAAGTGATCGATATTGACTATACAATTCTTATAAATAATGTTAGTTCCGGACTGTGTAAGTTTACACGTAAATAAATGTCTTCATTCTTGGGCGTGGCCAGTTTTTTTCCCAACGGACGGTTTTTAAACAAAACTTGGTGGAGGACAACAATAGGATGATACATGCCACAAACCAAACTTTTTGGTCTTGCGGTTTCAGAGAAGATATTTTTATAGTGTTTGCTCCATACATATAAATATGATCACTTGAGTATTAACAATGTACATTTTGACAACAGACAATGCAGGAACGATAATTAACAATGGGCAAAATGTCGTCCCAAAAGCTCACTGTAAGCAGTTGTGCTCATTATATCTAATAAGGACTCTTGCTCGGTCCATCTGTCTAACCTATGCCAGAGCACTGTGAAAAGGGTTTTTATTCCACCATTTTTTCAATAGACTGGGGTCCTTTACGTTCAAAGTAGTTTGACAAAAACGGGTAAACATAATGTTCTTTTTTGTGCGCTTACATACAATATAAAATGGTCAAGAAAAGTATCATCATAATAAAACATTAAAAAGTATACGCAATGCATCTTCTGAAAACAAAACTGTTGACCAGACAGCGTTTTCTTATGATAAAAGAAAAAAACTTTATTAAGTGCGCAGTCACAATTATGGTATTGTAGCAGTTTTGACTAAGCTTCCGACATGACTAAGTTTTGAATTGACACTTCTCTGACAAACTCGATAATAGACCAGCTCTCTTTAATCTTCATTGTTAAGAAGAACTCTTACGGTTATCACGAAGTGGTTGAAGTGTGCGGTAAGTACTTGGTATTAAAAACTTCCTTCTGCAGTATGTACAAGATGAATATTAAATTATTACAATGACCATAAACAAATGCAGCTAAAAGTTTTTATAGACAGTGTTCGACTATGACTATTCTTAGTAAGATAACCTTTGTGCAGGCATTCTGATTTTGCGAAACGGATAAGTAAACAAAGGGATTTTTTTATAATTCAAAGACGATTTTGAATGAGTCCAATGGACTTCCTTGACACAAAACAAGGAGTCCGAGTCTCATTTAAAGAGTCTCGGACTAACGGACTCCCGTTGGTGTTGGAATCTGTTAGACATAACAATTCTATTATGAAATATATACAACACGCGGGCGTTAGAAGCGTTTTTGATCTATAATTTCATCCCGTTTCAGCAACTGTTTAATAGATGTATCACATAATGATACAAGATAAATATTGATGCAAAGCATCAAAGGGCGTCGGGAATTTCAGTGTAAAAAGCACTCAATGAAGATACATCGAACGATTTTTTTTCTTCTGTAAATATAAATATATGTGCCGATTATTTTAAACAAAATAGAAAAAGATACTGGTATAACCATTATCTATGATTTTGTGTTATAACACCAAAATAACCATTATCTATCACTGGTGGTTAGCGTGTGGCTGTGATAATAATTAGTGGAAACATCTATATATATTTGATAGTGATTTTTTTTTTCAGAAAAGTTGATTTTTCGTTATAATATGATAATTTATCATTCAAAATGATGTTTTCACTAATTAGTATCACAGCCACACGCTAACCACCTGTGTAATCTATGATGTTGTGTTATAACCCCCAAATATTTCATAGTTCATTTTATTTACATTGGTTTCCTTTTTTTACTGGCATCCGTGTGCAGTTTTTATTAATGGAACAGAAATGTGTAGGTTTTAAAAAATATGCTTCATCTTGTAAGCGTAATTTCATATTTTTCTCAACTTCAAAGGGAGATGACTCTGAACTTATTCTTACGTTGCTCATTTACGATAGGGGTTGAGTACTCATTGATATGAAAACACTGTAAAAGTTTGAAAAAAAAATGAATGAAAACTGTTAATTGCATAAAGAAGCTGCATTTCACATTACTTTCAAATTCAGTAAAAGATCATAATAGATTTATTGCTCCGATATTCATCATTTTCAATAGGATTCGAGTAATACTGATATAAAAACACTTAACAAGTTTAGAAAGATTCAGACGAAAGTTGTGATATCTTTTAAACAAGTGGCAATTCTTTATTTTCTCAAATTTAATAGAAACAAATTCTGGACTTATTGTCCCGATGTTTCTCATTTTAAATGAGGTAAAAATGCTCATTGATATGAAGACAATGTAAGTTTGGAAAGAATGAAAAATGTTGACATAATCATCTAACCAAGCAGTTTTTCACTTTTATTTTTTAATTCAAAGAGACATAATTCTGGACTTATGGTCGGATAATGATAATATAAGGTTTGGGTTGGGTTCTCATTGATAAAAAAAACCCTGTGCAAGTTTGGGAAGAATCGGATGAAAATTTTGGACTTTGAACAAAGATTTCAAAATTTCTCAAATTCTAAGGAAGATAACTATGGACGTAATGGTCGGATAATGCTAAAGGGTCCATACCACCTGGATAGTAATACGTGTCGCGCTTCGCGCTCTATAAGTGGTTCTTAAAAAAACTCCGAGGAGTGCTTGACTCTTGGGAAACGGGTTGCTGGGACACAGCTCCTCCTTGATAAGCGGCTGCTTCCTTTATTGCAACTCATTGTTACAATCAATAATACGTGTCGCGCTTCGCGCTTTATATGTGGTAGGGATAGTACTTAGGGCAAATGATAGACAACCATTAAAATACAAGGATAATAGATGTGTTGTTTGCATTTATTTGTTTATATAAAAACACGATTATTTTTTATTAGATATTTAAGTGATGTAAGAAATTTTAATTAACGTTGTCAACACGCGGCATCCATTAAGTTTAATAAAAATGTCCAAAAAAAATATATACATTGATCCGTAAAATAACTTCTCCTCCCATAAGCGAAAAAAAAACGTATCACATACGGGTCGCCGCACTACAGTGCGACGCCAAAAACAAAAAAAAAACAACCCGTAAATTCCGTTATGATCTTTTTTATTTAATGACGTCATTACAATCAAAAGACTGTTAATATCCAATTTCAAACTATATGTTTTGCATTATGTAAATCTATTTTCTTATTTTGCCTGGTATAATATTAGATAAATGTAATTAATATTTTTATTAAGGTGCATTTATATACAAGGGTTTAATGAAATATTGTAGGAATGCAGTGTGCCCTTGATATAGTCTCTTAAAATTATATATTACAATTTTCTCCGTTTTCACTACTTATATAAGACATCAGTGTAAAATGATGTTGAATCATCAAAGTCATATCGAGAAATAACGCGTTAAACATTCTATCTTTAAATATTCATAGTATTTTTTGAAATGGCAAATTACTTTTAACAAACATACACATGATACAAGGAAAACGAAACTAGATCACTGATAACGTGAGAAAATAATTCAGAAATAATGATTTTACTATGTAATATAGACTGCATCAGGTCGTTACATGTGTTTTGTAATATAGTAATGCTAAACCTATTTAGCAAATTTTCAAAATATTGTTCACGAAATAGTAAAATTAATGAGAAACCTACCCGTAAATTTCGTTATGCTCTTTGCTATTTCATTGACGTTATCACAATCAAAGGACTGCTGATATATAACAAAAACCAGTTCAGTAGACAATAGAGAATACTATGCTAGTGTGATTGTGTACTTAAATTTATCCCACTAGTGATGAAAGGTTTACATGGCGAGTCTTGCCGAGCCTTGTAAGCCTTTCTGAGACGAGTTGGATAAATTTAAGTACACAATCACACTAACAGTATTCTAATATTCCTACATTTATATAATTATAGGTGCTACCTAATTTACGGGCAAAAGCTTTTTTGATAACCATGTATTTTTAATAAATAATATTTTACATTAGTGTGTTCAACATAGTATAATTGTTTCAAAAATAAAGTAATGCATCCAAAAAATTCAATCTTTAAACGAGTAACATGTGTACTAAAATGTATCCCACTAGTGAAGAAAGGTTTACATGGCGAGTCTTGCCGAACCTTGTAAGCCTTTCTGAGACGAGTTGGATAAATTTAAGTACACAATCACACTTACATAGTATTCTAATATTCCTACAATAATATGATTATAGGTGCTACCTAATTTACGGGCAAAAGCTTCTTTGATAACCATGTATTTTTAATAATTAATATTTTACATTATTGTCTTCAAAATAGTATTGTTTCAAAAATAAAGCAATTCATCCAAAAAATGCAATCTTCAAACGAGTAACATGTTCCTAGCTTTAAGATCTAGCATCTTATAATTTTGTGTGTTTTCAAGCCGCAGGAATTTAAAGCTGGTTCGGTGGCTGCGGTATAGTGGATATGGTGTCTGCTTAGTTACTGGGAGGTCCCTGTATTGATCCCTTACGTGGGAGCGTTCTTAAGATCACCCTTAAGACACTAAGTACTGCTCATTGTCGGTTCTGGTACTACTTAAATGTACCCGGGGTACTCTTAAGTAAACTTAGATGTACACCTGGTACAGAACATTTACTGAAATGTACCCGGGAATTCTTACGCTTAAGAAGTCATTGTCTTGCTTGGGTAAGCCGCTAGCAGAAGCATGTAAATGATGTTAGTATATACATGTATATTCAGTACATATATGAAAAGATGTGTGGTATTGTGTGGAGATACAAAATGCTTCAACTCATTTATTTGCACATAAAATAATAGTTACACAATCAGTAATACTAAAACACTATCATCAACTTACAAGGATATTTATGTATATGAAGTTCCAAAGTGATGTTATCTTTTGAAAAACTGTGGAATCAATGAAGTAACATTTTATTACCTTTTACAAAATTAACTAGAAATGGCGCTGCAGAGGCCGACACGGATCCCCACGCCGCATGTTTGACCCAGGGGCGCCCCAGGGTTGGTAATGAGGCCATGCATAGTTGAGATTGACCATGTTGTCATAAGAGAAGTTCAGTATCAATTAGAAGTGAATCGGTGTAGAAATGAAGAAATTATAGTAAAAGGCAATTTTGGATGGATGTGGCCTATGTGGGCGGGGCGCCTCAGTGTTGGTGTAAATGGGGCCATGCATGGTTGAGATTGACCATATTGTCATAAGAGAAGTTCAGTATCAATTTGAAGTGAATCGGTGTAGAAATAATGAAATAACAATAAAAGGCAATTTTGGGTGGGTGTGGTCTTTGTGGGCGGGGCGCCATAGGGTTGGTAATGGGGCCATGCATAGTTGAGATTTACCGTTTTGTCATGAGAGAGGCTCAGTATCAATTTAAGTGAGTCGATGTAGAAATTAAGAAATTATAGTAAAAGGCAATTTTTGGTTGGTGTGGTCTATGTGGGCGGGGTGCCCCAGGGTTGGTTATGGGGCCATGCATATTTGAGATTGACCGTATTGTCATAAGATTAGTTCAGTATCAATTTGAAGTGAATCGGTGTAGAAATGAAGAAATTATACATAAACTATTGTAAAAGGCAATTTTGGGTGGGTGTGGTCTATGTGGGCGGGGCGCCCCATGGTTGGTAATGGGGTCATGCATAGTTGAGATTTACCGTATTGTCATAAGAGAGGTTCAGTATCAATTTGAAGTGAATCTATGTAGAAATGAAGAAATTATAGTAAAAGGCAATTTTGGGTTGGTGTGGTCTATGTGGGCGGGATGCCCCAGGGTTGGTAATGGGGCCATGCATATTTGAGATTGACCGTTTTGTCATAAGAGAAGTTCAGTATCAATTAGAAGTGAATCGGTGTAGAAATGAACAAATTATACATAAATTATAGTAAAAGGCAATTTTGGGTGGGCGTGGTCTATGTGGGCGGGCGCACCAGGATTGGTAATGGGGCCATGCATAGTTGAGATTGACCGTATTGTCATAAGAGGTGTTCAATATCAATTTGAAGTAAATCGGTGTAGAAATGAAGAAGTTCATGTAAAATAATATAAAAGAATGAGTGAAAATCTCTGTACCGGCCCCACCCCATAACTTTTGACCAAGGGGTCAGATCAAAATTCCAAATAGTGCAGGGTCGCACATATGCCCATAGCTACCATGTGCTTATGGTGTAGAAGGAGATAGTGGCCAGGACGGACAGACGGACGGAAGACGGAGATAACCACAATATCCCCATTTTTTCTCCATAAAGCGTGGGGTGGGGATAACAATGCTGATTTTGTACTAGCGCATAAAACATTTTTCATGGAACAACAAGTAACAACAAATTTATTAATTACACAATAAAAAAGAAATCATGTTAATGGCATTATGCACTAACTAAACAAGCTATTTGCTACTGTTTAGAATTACACTATCTTACTAAAACTGATCACAACAGGTACTTAGTTCTTTTACATACTTTTGGTAAGTTTTGTATTACTAGTTTGACATTTACTGGCAGACACTTGTCAATATACAGACTAAATTTGCTAGGGAATCTTCATATTTCTTCAGCATCATTGCCTTCAAATTGTTAATTTGACAACCCTTTGACAATGTTTGCACATCTGATCTTATAATGCCATTTCTGTTTTTGTTTATAGATATACAGATATATATAGACTTTTCAAAGTTCTATAAAAGTTTAAACATGTTCCATCCAAGTAAACCAACAGAACCAAATAATAAGATCACCACAGCAAATAACTGTGTGTATAGCTTGGAAACATCGATAGTTCAGGAATCCCTTCTTTGTTTATTTCTGGAAACCAAAACTGTCATTTTTGCTCAATAGAATGGCTGGAGGTGTGTGATGCCCAGCTCTTGCCTTGGCAAACAGCTTATAAAAAATTAAAATTTGATAAATGATGCAGACAATTTCTAAAAGTCATGATGTTGTGTTTTTTTTTCATTTCGAATCTGAAAGATTTGTAACGAAAAAAGTCGGTACGAAAATCCAACGGTATTTGATTTTGTGGTTTTAGGCCTAAACTTTATATAGTGATATGTAACCTTTAGGGATATCGGCCAAGTGCGAGCAGACAAGGTGTAAATACGTTTAAAATAAGCCAAAAGACTAAAAAGTTAAATCGGAATATCGTTATAGTTTGTGAATAAATGTATTTCTGATGGATAACAACCACAACTTACCAGAATATTGCTAATGATCACACGTAAAACTGCTGTCTGAGAGCGAATTGAAAATGCGTCACGAATTCCGACAAGTTAACAGTAGGGTCTCGTTATTGAAATACCGCGAGAAAACTGCTAGAATATAGATGCCAACTATAATGTGTAAAACAAATTAATTTTTTAACAAGCGTTTGTGATTTGTCAGGATAATAATAACAATAAGATATCGAAAAGATCAAAGCAAATACATTCGAAAGAAATCGGAGATTCAGGTAAAACATTTTAGACGGGTTATATTTACCAAAATTGTGTTTGGTTAAGACTGTCACTATATGTAGTGAACCAGTCTATGAGACAGAACATGAAGAAGAATAGTATTCAGGGGAGATAATTGTGTACTCTTAATTCTGAAACGGTCTCATGTAGCGGACAAAAACATATAATGCGAGAATATTTAGTGCGATTCGCTACACAATAATGATGTCATTTATATATTTTTTCCTGAGGTATGTATTTACACGTGATTTAGCATATGTCAAAGTGATTTTGATTTGTTCAAGTTCATAAATAGCATCGCGAAAATATATGTCGCGTGGCAAATTTTTTTGAGATGCATCCCTTTGTGTATTTTTTATGTCTAAATTTCCATATGTATAAACGGTCAACGCCCGCTTCGCGGGCTTTTGCCCGTTTTTTTTTAAATTTAATTTATTCCTGATGCAATCAAAATAATAGTATTTAATTGATAAAATGAAAGCAAAAACACGTTGAATTAACTGGATCTAACATTGCGTAGTAGGCCATATATTAATAGCGATCTTTCCCGTTTACGGAACTCGAAATAGTCCTTAAGAATGCCACGCAAAAGTAGAGTAACGAGACAAAATATCGCTTTAGCCTATACGCCTCGATTCAAATTTAATCAGCGTTCCAAATGTTACACACTTAAATAGAACACAGACGCAACTTTTCTTTTTAAACACTTTTAACTTACTGACGTAAAGTAGTAAAACATCTACTGGTTAGTGTTCAACTCACCGAATTGTGTAGAATAACCATGTTTATTTTCGTTAAGTTTAATTTGCTTTCATGACAAATTAAAATTCTGGACACATTTCTTTATCGCCATCCATCTTTTACATTTTAAAGCACTGGGTGTAAGCAGGCAATTCTTTGTGGATAGACGTTCTGTGATCGACTGACGAAGGAACGACTTATTCATCAAAGAAATTACAATTTTAATTCAACATCGATTTCCTTCGAAAAGTCTAGAGAACAATTCACTGACACTTGTCTTCAATTTAATCCATCAATTATTCAACAAAACATCGCGTTATTCGAGTACTTTCGTCATTTTAACGAAATCGAAAATGCAGTCTCACGAGTTTCATTCCAGTTTTATATCCCAACACTGTTATTCACATTCAAATGTTATAATAATCCATCGTAAACACACACACTCGTTAACTCGTTAAACGACTGCGTACCCAATGACCTGAATGACGCAATCAAGTGATTTTGTCAGCTGTGGCGTAAAATATGGTCTTGCGAATTCTAACTTTTGTCGTTTGACGTGTTTATAATGACGTCATGAGCATGCGCGCTTTATATTTGTACAAAATGTTTTTTTCTGTTTGTGTTGCATTTTGTGTTTAAAATATATTACATCTGGGTATCAAATTGTTTGTTTTGTTGAATCTGATTCGATTTTACGTAAAATGATTATAGTTGCTTCCGAGTAATATGACCTTCCTCCATACATGCCTAGGTGTGGGATAAAGCAAGGTGTGGGATAAACCTTATCTTTTCTTTATGGGTCGTATTGTGCTATATAAAATCATTTAGCTGTAGGATAAAATATTATTTCTATCATACGATTGCGCATTTTCAATTCAACTTAAACATTTTTGTTATAAAATGATTTAACAAAAATATAACCGCTCCTTGAATATATTATATTTAAACGTATATAGACGCAATATTATATTGATATAAAAAAATCACTTGTTTTTTAAAGTTGGTATAACTATTCTCTATACGACCCTGATAATACTTTTAAAGCCTGCTGTGACCCGACGTTTGGAAATTGGAAAGTATAATGCGCCTAAAATGAAACCCAAATAATTTGTAAAACTCTTCAAATCATAGACCTTCAATCATAAACAACAGTTTAATTAAGGAGATATATTAATGAGACAGCGAGCTTATAATTTACCACTCACTGTATACATGTCTGATACATCGTGAAAATATTACTAGTACATAAATCAATATGGTGACATCTATTGTGCAATCATTATTCGTCCAAAATTTCAGAGATGTCAAAACAAGTCAGGTATGCTTAATACGGTGTTTATAATTCACAGTTAATTACACATATCGTATAATGTAATATTTTCGAGGATACTGTTAACTGTTACTTAATTGTTTTAAGAAAAAGACAAGTTAATGACGTTTTAATGCGTTCGATTCAATGATGTAAAATGAAATCATGTTCTTTATCCCTTTAACGATATGGAGTACAGCCCCTTATTAGCACTTGAATAGAGTGCGATGATTGTCAAACTCGTGCATTTATTATGGGAAGCCGGTAATAACATAGCTTCTTCATAGTCACATAGGAACAGTCAGTATTACTTTTGCCATTTCCAATTTTTTCTTGGTTTCTTGTATTAAATACTGATGTTGATATGACAACCATTATAAATGTTGAAGCTGATGAATAGATTTTCTACAAACAAAAGTACTTTGGCGAAAACCTTTTTCGCGTTGTTTCCGAAAGTGATTCAGGCGGTAAATTAAAAAGTACTCAAGCTAGGATGTTGAAACTCGGTACGTGGGTAATATGCACGTTATTTTATATTTTATGACTTACAAATATAAGGATTGTTTTTGCTACAGAGGATGAATACTTAAATCTGGATCCTACGACAGCTCATAACCATGCGGATCAGGCTGCTGATACCCGGTACGTGGATACAGGGCTATTAGGGGAATATGCACGATATTGCATTTTTTTCTCGTACAAAAAGTATTTAAGCTAGGCTGATGAAAACAGTGAGAACAATCGGGCATATGCACTTTCTTTTCACCACTTCTTCGGACAACAACTATGACATTTAAAAATACATAAAAAAAAGTGGAAACTAAGATATGGAATCTGCGACAACTCAATGTGTACTTAAGCTTGGTTGAAAAACAAATAAGCCAATATTAACCTACTTCTGATCTTTATTCGTGAACATATGAAAAAAAACTTTTGTAGATGACTTCCTGATGTTAAATTCTACCAAAATTACTTGAAGTCAAATTCATGGTTTCTGTGGTGTAATTAAATTTACATAGCTATTTCTACTTTCACAATTCAAGTTCAATGCAATGAGATCCTTCCAAGAAGGTATGTGACGATTTAATTAAATTCGAAATCAAACAGCATACATTGAAGGTAATCTAACTCAATCCATTGGAGATGATTTCAAACTTCAAAGGAGTTGAATTTTATAATAAGTTCACTGTTTCTCGGAGCAACTTTTGGTTCCATGTTAGAAAGAGAAGTTAAAGAAAAGTCACAAAAGAACAGATGAGTCTTTAACATATAAGAATTCACGTGTGGTATATGGAAGAACTAAATTAAATAAATGGTTTTCACAAGAGGTCAAAGGTCAGACAACCGTAACTTTAGACAGATTAAAACTTTATAATGGTATCATTCAGCAACAAAATAAGACATGATAATGAAACTTTGTATGCAAATTTCGCTATATGTGTACCATTTGTCTGTCTGTCCATTCATTCGTCGGTCTGTCCGTCCACAAATAATAAAATCATTCGGAAAGTTCATTGATTTGGTTAACATATTAAACATGATCAGAAGATTATGCGTGACTAGCAGACTGATGTCAAATATTAAGTGACTGGTTCTAAAGCCGAATAACGCGAAGTAAATGCCTCGATAGAGTACAGAAGAAATAATAGTGCAACTTGGTATAAACATACAAAGCTAAAAGATAATATGATAACCCTTTTCATGAAATGCCAACGGTCAATGTTAAAATTATTCGAAGTGCTCTTGTAGACTTTTGTAGTAAGCGGCACTCCGGCGTCGTCAACAAGGACATCTCCTCCTAAACCGCTCAGCAGATTTTACGAAACTTCGCAGGGATGATACTTGGGCTCGTTTGGTCATTGTCGGCTCGGGTACTTCTTACATGTACTCGGGGTACTCCTAAGTATACTTACATGTACCCCGGGTACGGTAAATAGACTTAAACGTACCCGGTCGATATTAGACTGTACCCGATTTGTATTCCCGCCCAAAATCTGATGTCGTACAATGCGCTACCGATTACCGTAAAACGATATTGTTTATCTAAATCAAACTTCTCTTTTATAAAAATGCTTCAACATGCTTTTTGAGTATGAGTTTCGATAATATAGAGGTCATTTAAGAGAAAATTTGACATAAATGTGAACATAAATAATTAAAAAAATAGCCAACAACGACCGATTTAACGTTACGTCCGGGTACGTCTTAGTATATTTCCCGTACCCGGGGTACATGTAAGTATACTTAGGAGTATCCGGGGTACATGTAAGTAGTAACCGAGCCGACAATGACCAAACGAGCTATATTTACCGTACCCGGGGTACGTGTAAGTATACTTAAAGGGATCTTTTCACGGTTTGGTAAATTGACAAAATATAAAAAAGTTGTTTCAAATTCGCAAATTTTCGTTTTAGTTTTGATATTTGTGAGGAAACATTATTACTGAACATTTACCATAGTCCAATATAGCCATTATATGTATCTTTTGACGATTTGAAAACCTAAAAATTATAAAGCGTTGCAACGCGAAACGATTGAATAATTTGGAGAGTTCTGTTGTTGTCGTTTAAATTTACGAAACTACGAAGATTGCTTATATACCGTATAAAATACCTAACCTGTGTAAACCCGGCGGAATAGCCGAGAGGGTTAATGCGTTTTTACTTCAGACTTACTCCAGTACTGCGGGGGTCACTGGTTCGAGCCCTGGTACCGGCTACTTTAAAAAAAAAAATATTCTTGATTTTTACTAGAGCTTTCAAGATCCAATGTTTACATTTATCAATATAAAGCATTTAATGACAAACTTCAAAATATGCCAAAATCTGTGAAAAGGCCCCTTTAAGAGTACCCGGGGTACGTAAGTATTACCCGAGCCAACAATGACCAATCGAGCGTTAACACAAGTTCACTTGTTACCTTAAATATGTGTTGCTGTCGTCCGCCTTTTAATGGGGTGTCAGACAATTCACCCCCAAGACAATTCACCCCCTGGACAATTCACCCCCAGAATTTGATTTCCTTGGACAATTCACCCCCAAAGACAATTATCCCCCAAGACAATTCACCCCCATATTCTTATATGAGATTTTATTGTCATTTGCTTTTGTCATAAAGACATATTCGAAAATAAGTTGTGAGCAGATGTTTTGGGGTTATAATTTTGACTTTGCAGCACAATTTTGACGTGAAAATAGTAACAGTAGTATGTAAATGAAAGATGACATTGTGATTTTTGTCAAATGCAATTCAACCAATGTATTTTTCTATAAACTGTGTTACAACATATAAAATTGAAATAAATTAAGTATTTTGTATAATATTTGTGCATTTGTTTTAAATAATATTATAAGATCCGTCTAGCGATCGGGAGTTCGTGGGTTTGCTCTCTACTCGGGGAGCGTTCTCATTATCTCCTCCATAGACACCAAGTACTGGTTCATCCCAAGAAACGGACTAGATAATATACATCTGCCTATAATGCTCGAAGGTTGCTTGGCAGTATACAAAGATAGATAGATAGATAGGTTATTATTTTATTATTTAATTTAGTACTTGTCAAATATTGAAGTCGATTAATTAGTTTCATTTAATTCTTAGAATTTACATTATCACCATTACTTATTTATTCATGTTAGATAGGATAATTAATGTAATAAAATATAATGGTTTAATTGATAAGAAAACCTTAATTGAAGAAAGGAAATTTAATATGGTTGGGAGCCTGCCATTAATGGGTATTACAATCAAGCATTAAGGTTTTATCAAAGTGTCAAAACAGATTAATCAAAGTGTCAAAACAGATAAACAAAGACTTCAGTTACACACATTGACAAATAATTATGTTGGACTGGGCAATTCTAATACCTGGTTATACCTGTATTAAAAAATTCCATTTTTGTTCACCTGATATTTTGATTATTATTTATTAACTGCCTGTAAAAATAAGTGTTTCATTAAAAAAAAATATTATTTTAATTCTTATTATCCATTAAGTTGTTGGATATTCTCTCATTGAAGGATTAGTGATAGAAGTTGTGTTTTGCAATGTTGTGTATTGAAACATATTTAAATCTGAAAATATCAGTATTCATTTCAAATCCAGTAATTCACACCATTTTCTGTTATAATTTTTAAATGCTACTTATACTCGAGTACTTCATGATTTATTAAATCCACTATAATACCGCTAGTATGGTCCTACTAAAAATGTTTGGAAATGTAATGTATTTTTTACAAAAATTGTACTCAATTCAAGTCCACTTCAATCATACAGTACCGGTATGTTAACTCATTCCGTACTACAGCCTTATCTCTAAGCAACCCCTATCAGTAACAGCCTTATCTTTACCACTAGATAAAAACTACCCTCATCAGCTCTGAATGCCTGACAGATTATCTGTTTATTGTTACCTTTAGTGGTGTGAAAAAGGTTGTTTTTAGGTGTTGTAACTTTGTTGACTGATCATGTGACACATATTTTATTATTATATTTCCCATTTAAAAATAAAATTATATAATATTATGAAAATTTCGAAATCTTGCATAACTTATCAAATAAAAAACATTGGATTATTTCCAAATAATGTATCCAATATCATTATTATTTATTTATACACTTTTTACAAATATGACTGTTTTAATGAATAAAAACAATCTTAATAAAACAGAAAAACATAATTAATTATTTAATGACATAAAAACAATAATAAGATATTGTTAATAATAAAATCAAACATCAATAGATAAAAAGCACAGTTATGTTTCAATTGCAAGTAATTTTATGAAAAAAAGAAAGAAATTCTGATAACATCTTTATATGCTTTTATTAGAACTTTATAAAAATTAAATAGAATACAAAAAACTATCGGAACCTTAGAAAACAAATATTCGTAATTACTAAATCCTAAAGAAACAGCAAAAGGAAACAAAAAATATTTGGGGGTGAATTGTCCAGGGAGCAGGGGTGAATTGTCTAGGGGTTGAATTGTCTCCTGGGGGTGAATTGTCTTGGGGGTGAATTGTCTCGCTTCCGTTTAATGCCCCCACTTTCAGAGGGTGGGGAGGGGCAGATTGATTTGCCTTTTCCGTCCATCTTTCCAACTTTTTGTCTTATAATTCAACATTGATGCTTGTAGCGCTAGAGGGATTATTGTAACCATCATGTTTACTGTTGCACCTGGGTAGCCTAGTCCATGTTTTCGACGAGTTTTGAGAAACAGGTGGAATGAGGAGACATCCGTGTCTTGTGAACATACAATTTTTATGGTTTAGATAAAGCCCAGTAAAACGATGCAATATCAAGAGATTAATTTCACATCTTGCATTATCTTTTCGTGTTTTCGTTTTTAGATGGGCGCTTTAGCGCCCGTCTTAAGTGCTTAGTGTGAAATTCAGGTCGATACGACTAGGTATGATTAACCCAATACCCGCTTGCGTATCCGCGCAAGAAAGAGTTGTATAATTTATGCAAGAGGTTTGAGTTCTCAAATTATGTGTATTCACAAATTGCAACATTATATTAATCTCGTGTTACATTCAATATTTTGGAACGGTGTTTTATAGAAAAGAATCAATGAACAATGATCGTATTGTACGTGTCGCGGAGGAGATTGTTTATGAATGATTAAAATAGTCCACTTTCTGCTGCGTGTGCGTGACGTAGTATTTTCGCTCAGCTCATTCATAAATCTGAGGCTGGCGATAAACAAAGGGGAGTCCGTGTGAGAATAACGCAGTAGTATAAGGTTACGCTTGTTTATATTCACAGGTCTCAATTAATAATACGTTGACCACGAGTTCAACAATTATTACAGGGATACGATAGACAACATAAAAAAGTGTTTCATTATCGCTGAAACTGTTAAAAAAAACATTTAAATATAACAATAATATTCTCTAAAAAATGTAGTCTTGCTGTTTTGAAATAAGGTTTGGAATTTTGTTTTCTAAATAACTTAATTCAAAACAAAAGTTTAATTTTAGTGTTTTTTACTTGTTAGTCGCATATTTACCGCATTATAATGTGTGTTATAATAGGCAAACCATACATTAGTAAAATTCAATCTGCCTTCGCACATAGAAGGAATGGGTCAATTAGGTGCTGCGTTTCCTTTGCTTACTTCAGTTAGAGGTCAATTATTTAAGTAATAGCAATCACAAGGCTCCGACTTCAAAGGAATTGCGGAGCTTTCTTACATAATAAAAGTCGTAGTCGCATGGTATTTGCTTTTTGCGTCCTATTTGGTCACGTGGTTCTTTTTCCCGGTTGTTTTGGCATTCATGATATATGAGGCTATTAATAGATGCGTCTGTCGATAAACAAAGGAAAGTTTACGGGTTATAACAACGCAATAGGTTACGCTCTCGCATACAACTCAATGACGTAGTACAGGTCGTAAAATGAGAGATTCGGGAAAAAGTTGACGCTTCTTTATATCAAAGACCCATATTATCTATAGGTCTTTGTTTATATTCTCAATTTATAAAACGTTGAACATAAGTTCAACAATAACTTCAGCGATACGATAGACAAAAAAAGTTTCATAATTGCTAAACCCGAATATAACAAACAATTTATAATAATAATACGAATGCAATAGCAGAAGGTTAGTAGAAGGTTAAGCTTGTTTATATTCACAGTTCTCAATACATAGACAGTTGGATATGAGTTCATGAATTACTACAGGCATACTATAGGCAACCTCGAAAATGCTTTTTAATCGCTAAAACCGAAAACAACCTAATATATTATATTAAATATATTTATAACAATAAATGTCTTTTAAAAATGTAGTCGGCGTATACGCTGACTTTGAAATAAAATTAGCAATTTACTTTTCTAAATAATTAAATACAATTAAACAAAAGTGTAACTATTGTGTTGTGTTTTTCACTTGTAAGCTGCATATTCACCGCATGAAATGTGTGTTAGCATTGTCAAACCACACATTAGTGTGAGTAAAATAAAAAATATACTACGGGAGAGCACTTCATATGTGTCCTCATATGCCTTGTTATGACTATCTTTCTTCACTATCGAAATATATCGTATGTTTATATCTGATTTAAACGCAGTTTTCTTTCGACACATTTAAATCACACGTCATGCGAAAATGGGTCTTATGCGTTTCGGCAAGCGTTTGTTAAACCCAACATGTGCTTTTGCGCAGTCAGGCCATAGGCGATGCTGTTCGCTTTAAAATCACTCAATATGTTATGTTTCTCCTTACCAGAAGGAGTGATAGCTGAGTGGGCTATTTATATGATGGGCGCATATGGAATAAGACCCATTTTCACATGACGAGGGTCATTACAAATGTCATTGCGAATTGAAAATGCCACATTTAAGAACAATGCTTTTTGATACAAAATTGAATTGAAAATAGCAAACTTGTTAATAATGGCAGCCTATCCACACATTAAGGAATGATTTCCAGACGTGCTGACCAAGTACGGCAAACATCGTGGTATGATAATTAAACGATTTTCTCTTATCGTGACACTATACTATTTCGCTAATGATTGTTTTCTCATCTTGGAGGCGAAAGTGAAATTCTGCGAGATGGATTGTAACGCGTAATTGTAACAGGGCCACAATTTGTGTCGTTTGAGCATACAGAGAGTAGTCCGGAATTCCTTACACTGAACAGTGCTACATCCTTTGAATTGAGCACATACGCAGTGATGTAGCAAAAATTCAGAGGTTGTATCTCGAATCAGCTTATTAAATATTCGAAAATATTCATGCGTGTCTGTTGGCGTTATGTAAAAGTCACTAAGATGAAAACTGAAACAGCTACGCCTAAAAGCGCATGAGTGCTCTATACCTATGTTTATGTTAGCGTTGTTGACACCGTGTGAACTGCTCGGGTAATAAGTAAAGCATAAACAGCAATGTTTATATACTTTTATTCCTCCATATACAAGATACGAAGATTGTTGTATATTTTGAATTGTATATGGTGTCAAAAATCAAAAGTTTTGTACACGGAACTTTCATTATGAATTTATATTCTTGGTGAGATAGTCATTTGATATAAGAAAAAAATATTCCTTTAATATGGTGACTGCAAATTTTCTTTATATTAAGTTATCATTACCATTTTCATCATACTTTCTATGCTTTCAGAACTTCCAAAAAGCATGTTGTTTTTATTTTGTCTTAGTTATTTCTATGAAATAATAAGGATGATAAAAAGTGCACACAAAACTCGACCCGTGCGCTATGACACACACTTTATAAAGTTGAATGGCGTGTGTTCATTTCAAACTTGCGATTGATTTTCAAAAATGAATTGCGTGTTGAATTATGCAATAGCGAACATCTTCAGTGCCTTCAGCGCTTTGATTTGGTTATATCTCTTTAACGCCACGCGAGGGCACGAGATTGATGATCGCGATGAAAATTTCGTAAACGCTCATCGTAATCTCACAACTTCGTTCCGTGTTTTCGATTCTTCATTTCGTGCGTGCGCGTGTTTGTATTTCGAAGTTTATGGGATCCTTATGCACCTGAGGCTACATTATTTGGTGACCTGCGTAGAACCAGTACTAGGTTTTATTGAAGGAGATTGAAAGAACGCTCCCACAGGGGGATCAAATCAGTGACCTCCCGATCGCTAGACGGACACCATATATCCATTATACCACGGCAATCTACTACATAGATGTGAAAAGACCGACATTTGGAACGTTTGACATGTCATAATAACAATATATATAAGTGTGGTTCGAAGTACTACCAAAAGTTTTACATAGACAGAGAACATTATTTGGATAATTTCGGTTAGTGTTAACAAGAATTGCAGCTAGAAACTACATTTGTAGAAAAACCCCACATACTACTGGTTTTGTTTGCACCATAAGCATAATGCCTAATTTTGATTTCAACATTGCTATGTATATTGTAAGTAAATATAAATATTCTTTGTACGGCCATGACATGTTAAAAGGTTTGTGTATGCTGACATTTAAGTTTTAGTAAGAAATGTGGTACAGTAATTGGTTCATGATAGGGATTTAAATTAAATAAAAAGAGAATGAGAACTCTGAGTAATTAAAATAATAATACAAATCATGATGATAATATTAATAAAAACAATACTTATCCTCGTGATTATCACCATCATCATAACCACCACCATCATGATCATCATCATACACAATTCATTGGTAATATAGTCGGTCTTACTATCATAGAATACAGCAATTGCATAGATATCAGGTGATAGTATGATTTGTTAATATTATCATCACATAATCACCTTATCTTTTTGTATCATTTATTATTTGATTCATGTGGCGCATTTATGTCATACGATTCGTGGTGACTCGTTTCTATGTGATTTTTATGACGCAACATTTATTGTGAGCATTTTGTAAGGCAATATGGTGCATAATTTTTTTGTCAATATGAACCTGTAATAAACTATCATGTTTTAATAACATAATGCCATTTTATGTTGATACTGACAAAAAAGAATGTAGTTTTCATGATCTGATGATGTTGCTCAAGCCCCTTAATATTAAACAAGAGTTAAGTGTGAGCGTTATCCCTTGTTGGACAATACACCAAGTATTCAATGTCAAATCAAGCTAAACAAGGGCTGTGTGTAAAACATGCATGCCCCCCATATGGGCTGTCAGTTGTAGAGGCAGCCATTGTGTGAATACATTGTTTTGTCACTGTGACCTTGACCTTTGACCTAGTAACCTGAAAATTAATAGGGGTCATCTGCCAGTCAAGATCAATGAACCTATGAAGTTTCATGATCCTAGGCCTAATTATTCTTGAGTTATCATCCGGAAACCATTTTACTATTTCGAGTCACTGTGACCTTGACCTTTGACCTAGTGACCTGAAAATCAATAGGGGTCATCTGCCAGTCATTATCAATGTACCTTTGAAGTTTCATGATCCTTGGCGTAAGCATTCTTGAGTTATCATCCGGAAACCATTTTCCTATTTCGAGTCACTGTGACCTTGACCTTTGACCTTGTGACCTGAAAATCATTAGGGGTCATCTGCCAGTCATGATCAATGTTCCTACGAAGTTTCATGATCCTAGGCGTAAGCATTCTTGAGGTATTATCCGGAAACCATTTTACTGTTTTAAGTCACTGTGACCTTGACCTTTGACCTGAAAATCAATAGGTGTCATCTGTCAGCCATGGTCAATGTACCTATGAAGTTTCATGATCCTAGGCCTAAGCATTCTATAGTTATCATCCGGAAACCATTTTACTATTTCGAGTCACTGTGACATTGACCTTTGACCTAGTGACCTGAAAATCAATAGGGGTCATCTGCCAGTCATGATCAATGTACCTATGAAGTTTCATGATCCTAGGCCTAAGCGTTCTTGAGTTATCATCCGGAAACCATCTTCTGGACAGACCGACCGACTGACATGTGCAAAACAAAATACCCCCTCTTCTTCGAAGGGGGGCATAAAAATAAATGTGACTTTGGCTTATGGTAGCCACGTTTTAACCTTTTACCAAACAACATAGTTAATTCCTGGCAGACTTTTAACAGAAGAGAACCAAATGTTTAAGTTTGGTAGATGACTAAAGTTTTAAATGTTTTTACACAGTTTTAAATGTTTCTGACACTAAGTTTTAATAATCATATACTTATGAAGTAAAGACAACAGCATGTATGATTTTTTTTTATTGGACACATCAAAATATTGCATGATACAAACATATATTCCAAACAAATGAAAAGAGTTTGAATCAAACTAAGTTTTAAAATTAAAGATACAATAGTAAGAAGCTATAAATGCGTACATTTTCCATTTAAACTGGTGTAGAATAATTAGGAATGTAATTTGTAAAACAGTTTAAAATCCGTGCTTCTTTACATTGACATTTTGAATGTTTCATTGTTTGGCAATAGGAAACATGCACTACTAATCTTATAACTGTGTGCAACTAATAAATTTCCTTTTCCTGGTGCTTTAGTTTTACTGTATATTACAGATGTACAAAACACATTTAATTATTCATGTGAATCCGGTTAAAAATACTGATGTAGATACCAATGCAAATTATAAATACTTTAATAATATTATGTTATAGGTTGTTACACAAATCATTGACCATAAAGCTGATAACCTTCAGACAACTTGTGAAGGGGAATATCTCATATATATATCATATTAATTCCTACAAACAGGGTTTAGCAAAAAGCAAAACAAACAAGATGTGTTTGTGAAACACTATGTCCCCCCCTATATATTTGACCTTGAAGGATGACCTTGACCTTTCACTACTCAAAATGTGCAGCTTCATGAGATACACATGCATGCCAAATATCAAGTTGCTATCTTCAATTTTGCAAGTAATGGCTTATGTTAAAGTTTGACGCAAAAAAACCAACAAACAGACAGGGCAAAAACAATATGTCCCCTTGTATAGACTGGGGGACATAAAAATACAGCAAAATAAAGTATGCGTGAAGATAACAGAATAACGAAAAGAGTGAAAACAACAAAAGAGGTTGTGAAGGAACAGCATATCAAAAATCACATGTAAATAGGCGATACATGTCTCCTATTTTATTACATGTTCAGAAATATTCCAGCTAAAAAGGGGGATAATATGATTGAGTCATAAATGTGAGCTCTACAATGCTAGCATAGTTTGTTAAGAATTGAAAAAGGTGACCAAAATTAAGAAAGCACACAAACCTTATTTGAACTCAGCCAAATTATTGTCAAGATATACATTGTGACCAAGTTTCATCCCAATAGAATCATAATTAAGACTTCTAAAATTGTAACAAGGTTTTCTAAGATTAATCGTGCTGACCTAGTTTTAGACCCATGGAGCCAATAATCAAACTAAGCTTAGACAAAGTTTGATAAAGATTGAGTCAGGAAAGCGCCTTCAACAAGAACAACAATGTTTTTGTAAGATTTAACTTGGTTACATAGCTTTTACACAAAGATGCCCCTGATTCAAACTCTGCCTAGAAAATTACAAGATTAATATTCTCAGCAAGTATAATCAAGATTGAAAAATGCTGACTATTGCAATAACAAGCTTAAAATTGACAATGCATGGAAAGTCAAATTCACATTTCCAGAGAATGTAGAACAAAACTCAAACAAATTGCAAGAAATTTAAAACCAAATAACAAAATATTGAGTATATCTGAATAATATCAATATATTGATATTCGTTTTAAATCTAAATGTGCAGGGAATACAAACAAAAAGTATCTTTAAAACAAGAAATGTGTTTGTCAGACACACAATGCCCCTTATTGCACCGCTTTGAAATACAATTTCAATATATCATTTGGCAGGTTAAGAAATTAACTCCATTTTAAAGCTTATTACTTCCCTTGGAATGTATTTTTTCTTTTTGACCTTGAAGGATGACCTTGACCTTTCACCACTCAAAATGTGCAGCTTCATGAGATACACATGCATGCCAAACATCAAGTTGCTATATTGCAAAAGTTATTGCCAATGTAAAAGTTTTCTGACGGACGGACAAACAGACAGACGGACAGACTGCTGGACAGTTCAACTGTTATATGCCACCCTATCGGGAGCATAAAAATATACAGCTTTGATTGATGTTGGTGTTGGTGAAAGATAAAGAGTTATTAAAATTAGATCAAAAGTAGCAAATGTTTTTTTTTGCACAGTTCTTCACATGCAAATCAAATACGGTGTGTTACGCCCGATGTCGTGGCTTATTTTGCATTATTAGATATAAATGATCATATGTCTATATATCTATTATTCTTTCACTGCAAAAACAACTAATTAACATTTTATTCATTTTTACATTTCAAAGTTTATAAACTGGACACAGTTTCTTGTTCTAGAGATTTAATCAATGTTGCCATCGTATTAATTATGTAATTTTTTTTATTTTGCTTTAAGCTTCAAAGAAAGAATGAAATAATGTGTCACAAATATAATCCTTCATTTCAGCATAAATGTCATATTCTATGCTATAGTAATATTTTCAATGAGTATGAGTTTTATATGGACATACCATTAAAATATTATTTTAAAGTTTATTTATTGGATTGAAAAAACATGTAGAAATGCACAAGCCATGTGTTTTGATGTACAATAAAAAATAGATTAACTAATTATGGACCCAAGCCGTCCAGCATTGTTATTTGATTGGAAATATTAATTTAAAATGAAATGATTACTAAATCTTAAATAAACTTTGGAACAAGAACTAACAATATATTATACATCCGTTATTGGTAGTATAAATTAATACATAGGAAATTTGTGTAGTGAATGGACTTATTTAAAATTTTGCAAAGCAATAAAAATAAAATACATTACAAATTAATGTATGCATTATTTCCAGACAAGCAAAATAATACTCCTGACTCAAAATGATTAAAACAGCATTTCATTTATAGTTAAACATTAATTGCAACCGATAAAATGAAAAAAGACTCATATATACATGTAAGAGGGCAAAAACGTGTACAACTAACAGCCTTTAAAAAAACCAGCTACAAAAAAAGCCTGTGAGGTGTTCTCTGTACCCTTTTTTTTTAAACTATAACATATGAAATAGTTATGTAGTTATATGAATTTATTAACTTAAAAAAGGTTTTCCTTTAAGTAAACCCTGTAAGACAAATTATGTATCACTGTCTGCATAATGTTAGTATCATTACCTAATATATATATATATATATATATATATATATATATATATATATATATATATATATATATATATATATATATATATATATATATATATATATATATATATATATATACTGTGCATTTTCCGTAAGGCACATCGGTAGTGTATTTAAAATCATCTACTTATACATCACAGGAAGGAAACAATTTTCAACAAAACAGTGCTATCAAATATTTTCTCAGTATGATATACAATATAATATAAAACTGAAACATTATAAACACATTGAAATGTGTGAACCGCAATATTCTATTTGACTACAGAGGTTCAATTTTATTTTCAAAGTTCAAGATTTGTCTCTAACAAATGTTTACTGCCTAAAAGATCTATTTAACTAAACTGATTTATGTCTAGTTTTACTTTAAAGCATAAAGATAATAATTAAAAAACACATACAAATAACATCAAAAAAACACTATAACACAATATCTCAAACATTTTCTGCATAATATTTTGAAAATACAATATTATAATAGTGTATCTACATAGATCAGTTTAATACAAACATAATGATAGCGTACAATTAATCATTTGCTTCAAATGTAAAATTTCCTTATTTAGTTCTTAAATATATATTTCTTTATTATGATAAAGTTAAAATGTACACATATATACCAATGCTAAGCATATACCAGCGTACCAATTATAATCCTTGAAACTGGTAAACTAAAATGACTTTCTAATATTGATGATATGGATATTGTTGCAAAATTGCATACATTTTCCTAATTTAGCAAATCAAATGAAATTATGAATCATTAACTGTTGCATTATATAATTTTTGACAATTTACATGATTGTATTTATTTAGTTTTAGATATACTAACAAGAATATTATAGACTACACTTAAAAACTTAACATAATTTTGCATAATTATTTGCAGTAAATCTTATAATCTGAATGTAATGCACTTTCATATGAGCCAAAACATATTTTATGTGGCAAATATATGCGTGTCACAATAACAATTATGGTGCAGGTATAATTTTTTTTTTATAAAGTACACAATATTAAGTGGTAAATACCTGGCAAAACAATAAAAGATTACATTTAAATTGTAATAAAATGAATGCATAAAACAAATATATATATGTTCTTAACGAGTAGGCTGCCATTAATCTATTTTTGTTTGAGCATGCTATAAATTGTTCTAACACGGGTATTTTAACAAATGCAATTTTAGATATAAGCAAACAAAGATTTATAAGCCCAATAGTAGAAAAAAATAAACGGAGAATTTAACATGTATCATCTTACTGTTAGTTATCATTTACAATATACCGGTATATTGGATTAGCGTTTGCATTTATTCAAGAATTCGGTATAACTTTACTTTTGAATCTTCTTCTCATTAAAAAAAATGTTGTTTTACTTTTGTATGAACAACAAGGTATATTGTAATAAGGCCATATTTTAGTTATGTTACTTAAGGCAAACTTTCTACAAATTAATTTCAATGCTGAGCGCCTTTTAAAAGACACTACTTGTCTGTTAATTTCCCACACTTTTTAAATATTCACCCCACATAAGTTTACACACATTAAGTCAATCCATCAGAGAATAACCAATTTAGAACAGACACTGATGAATTATATGGAATAAGGATAAAAATCTGCAAACAATCATTACATATATGTGTATGCATAGGAATATGCACCATGAAAAGAATTATATAGAGCACGCAGAAGCATTTGATTACAATTACAAAACATGTCGTTAAAACTTCACAAAATAACCCACAAAAAAACTTATTTTTTAAATAAGAAAATCGAATTTTGAAGGCTTAGGATTACAACATCTAGAAATTATTGTAATTTATGTAACACAATATTTCATAAATGTGTTTTAATTGCTCAAAGAATCTTCATTCAAAATGCATTTTCAAATGAATCAATTCACATTGTTCAATATTAAATAAGCGTTTTCAACTGAAACAAGAGATGTGTTCGTCAGAAACACAATGCCCCCTATTGCGCCGCTTTGAAACATTTTTTTTACTTTTGACCTTGAAGGATGACCTTGACCTTGAACTACCAACACTCAAAATGTGCAGCTTCATGAGAAAGTCGCTTTGAAAATGTTTTTTTTTTTTTACCTTTGATCTTAAGGGATGACCTTGAACTTCCACAACTCAAAATGTGCAGCTTCATGAGATACACATGCATGCCAAATATCAAGTGTCTATCTTCAATAATGCAAAAGTTATAGCCAACGCTTTGATAGAAGTTATGAGTATTTTACCATGCTAAATCCTTGAAATGCACTAAGTGACCCCGTGACCTAGTTTTCGACCCGGCATGACCCATATTCAAACTCGACCTAGATATTGTCTCGATACAACTTCTGACGAAGTTTGGTAAAGATTGGATGAAAAGTATTTGAAAAAGAGAGCGGACACGAAAGTGTGACAGACAGACAGACAGACAGACGGACAGTGCGAAAACTATATAACCCCTTTTCTTCGAAAGCAGGCATAAAAATGGCGTTTTGCAAAAGAAAAACACCCTGTAAATTGCTGATACCAGCCCCTTAATTTAAAGTAAACAAATCATTTGCAGGTATCAGTAATAACCAGATGCCACTATTATCGTCTTTTTGATGAAATCTGCGGAATGTCATCCTCCGTTATTCCCTTAACTTTCAGTTCGTCTGTAACTCGGTCAAGGTAGGTGTCGTCTGGGTAGCCAAATCTATTCGAAAGAAAGGAAACTGATATCAAATGGACTAAATAACAAATACAAAGTACCAGTGAGTACTGATGTACCTTAGGTGTTAACAAATGTTGGTTGGTTTTGTTAGCAGTGGCTTTCGCTTGCAAATTTGGATTAAATATTAAATGAATATGGAATCATATGTATTTATGCAAATATGCATTCATATTTACAAACATTTGTAAGATACCAGACCAAATCCTGAACAAGGGACAAATTGTCACAAAACCAGGTTTTTAGTGTGAAAAAAAAGTCTGATAAAGGGAGACAACTCAAACTGAACTGATTGCTTATAATTAACCCCCTTTGTTTCAACATATATCTATTTTTAGTCGTGGTGATCTTGACCTTGGAGATATTGACGTAATTCTTTCGTGCGACACACCGTCCCATGATGGTGAACAAATGTGCCAAATGATTTTAAAATCTCACAATGAATGACATAGTTATGGCCCAGACAAGCTCATTTATGACCATTTTTGACCTTTGAACTCAAAGTGTGAACTTGACCTTGAAGATATGAATGTAATTCTTTCGCGCGACACACCGTCTAATGATGGTGAACAAATGTGCCTAATGATTTTAAAATATCACAATGAGCGACAAAGTTATGGCCCGGACAAGCTTGTTCCGTCTGCCCGCCAGCCCGCCGACATTCGCCAATCTAATAACCAGTTTTTTCGTTCGGAAAACTTGGTTAAAAATAGGGCCATAATGACTCTGATACACTTAATGGTATAACAAATTAAACTTTGAGACATACTTTTAGGATTTTATTAAACTGGCATTGAAGTTTGTTAAAATTTGGCAAAAGATTAACGCTATGTCTAATTCTATAATTAGGTCACAAAAGATGCATTAAGTGTTGTTTCTCTCTCTAAGATATGATCTGATTAAATTGTGTTTGACCAAACTTGACCCTAATTTAAATATGGCCTTGCTATTGTCAAGATCAAGATTAACATTCTTAGCAAGTTTCATCACTTTAAAACATAAATTTGGTTCCAGAGAGTAACCGGGCTTTTCTAAGCTTTGACATTGTGTTATAGTTTTTGATCTAACTTGACAAAGATTTAAAGTCTGTCAGGGTATTTTCCGTATACATATTCTGACCAAGCTAAGTTCAAGATTGAAAAAAATGATCACTCTTTATCACTTCAAAAACTGACGAAACAAAGTTTCAAGTTAAACACAATTTGAACAAGCAAGCATCGCTTGTGTAATATCACTTAAAAAGTTGTTATACATTTTTTGGTGTAATTTTATATAACAATACATTTAATTTTATATAACAATACATTTATGAAAATATCACAATTGCTTACCATAATATATAAACTGCATTGTTTATGCTGAACCAATACATGGTTTGTACAAACCATACAATACAATGCTTGCAAGGAAACCCAATGTTAAAGAATCTAATAAAAAAATCAAAATCTAGGCTACATACTGAGTATTGGGCTTGTGGTCAGTTTTGTGATGTATATCATTCCACGTTATGACATCCTCTTTTCCAGTTGTCCGGGAGCTACCAATTGTAAACACTAGCTTTCGCTCAAAAGCAACACGCAGCATCTCAGCTATCTTTCTTCCGCGACTATTATTCGGCAAATAGGCTGTACGCCGAATGCCTTTGTATGGTTTGCCAGGGTTTGGATGACTACTCTGTAATTGTTGTAGCAAAATAATTAGATTAACAGAGTATTTACAAACAAACAAGCAAGCATTTTTATCAAAAGCAACAACAAACAATTGTTGGTTGCAAATGATTTATTATTTTATAGTTTTCTCCCAAACATAATATTGAACAAGGGCTGTTTGTAAACTGTGACCTTGACCTTTGACCTAGTGACCTGAAAATCTATAGGAGTCATCTGCCAGTCATGATCAATGTACCTATAAAGTTTCATGATCCTAGGCCTAAGCGTTCTTGAGTTATCATCCAGAAACAATTATACTGTTTGGAGTCACAGTGACCTTGACCTTTGACCTAAAAATCAATAATGGTCATCTGCCAGTCATGATAAATGTACCTATGAAGTTAATGATCCTATGCCTAAGCATTCTTGAGTTATCACCAAGAAATCATTTTAATGCTTCAAGTCACTGTGACCTTGACCTTTGACCTAGTGACCTGAAAATCATTAATGGTCATCTGCCAGTCATGATAAATGTACCTATGAAGTTTCATGATCCTAGGCCTAAGCATTCTTGAGTTATCACCAGGAAATCATTTTACTGCTTCGAGTCACTGTGACCTTGACCTTTGACCTAGTGACCTGAAAATCTATAGGGGTCATCTGCCAGTCATTATCAATGTACGTATGAAGTTTAATGATCCTAGGCCTAAGCATTCTTGAGTTATCCTCTGGAAACCATTTTACTGTTTCGAGTAACTGTGACCTTGATCATTGCCCTAGTGACCTAAAAATCAATACGGGTCATCTGCCAGTCATGATCAATGTACCTATGAAGTTTCATAAGCCTAGGCCTAAGCGTTCTTGAGTTATTATCCGGATTACTGTTTCGAGTCACTGTGACCTTGACCTAATGACCTGGAAATCAATAGGGGTCATCTGCCAGTCATAAGAAATGTACCTATGAAGTTTCATGATCCTAGGCCTAAGCGTTCTTGAGTTATCCGGAAACCATTTGGTGGACGGACCAACAGACGGACTGACAGACCGACATGTGCAAAACAATAAACTCCCTCTTCTTCGAAGGGGGTCATAAAAATGTTTACAAAATTAAACAAGGGCTGTTTGTAAAACATGCATGCCCCCCATATGGGCTGTCAGTTGTAGTGGCAGCCATTGTATGAATACGTTTTTTGTCATTGTGACCTTGACCTTTGACCTAGTGACCTGAAAATCTATAGGGGTCATCTGCCAGTCATGATCGATGTACCTATGAAGTTTCATGATCCTAGGCCTAATTATTCTTGAGTTAATATCAGGAAACCATTTTACTGTTTTGAGTCACTGTGACCTTGGCCTTTGACCTAGTGACCTGAAAATTAATAGGGGTCATCTGCCAGTCATTATCAATGTACCTATGAAGTTTCATGATCCTAGGCGTAAGCATTCTTGCGTTATCATCCTGAAACCATTTTACTGTTTCGAGTCACTGTGACCTTGACATTTGACCTAGTTACCTGAAAATTAAAAGGGGTCATCTGCCAGTCATCATCAATGTACCTATGAAGTTTCATGATCCTAGGCGTAAGCATTCTTGAGTGATCATCCTGAAACCATTTTACTGTTTCGAGTCACTGTGACCTTGACCTTTGACGTAGTGACCTGAAAATCAATAGGGGTCATCTGCCAGTCATGATCAATGTACCTATGAAGTTTCATTATCCTAGGCATAAGCATTATTGAGTTATCATCCGGAAACCATTTTACTGTTTAGAGTCACTGTGACCTTGACCTTTGACCTAGTGACCTGAAAATCAATAGGGGTCATTTGCCAGTCATGATCGATGTACCTATGAAGTTCCATGATCCTAGGCGTAAGCATTCTTGAGTTATCATCCGGAAACCATTTTACTATTTCGAGTCTCTGTGACCTTGACCTTTGACTTAGTGACCTGAAAATCAATAGGGGTCATCTACCAGTCATGATCAATGTACCTATGAAGTTTCATGATCCTAGGCCTAAGCATTCTTGAGTTATCATCCGGAAACCATTTTTCTATTTCGAGTCACTGTGACCTTGACCTTTGACCTAGTGACCTCAAAATCAATAGGGGTCATTTGCCAGTCATGATCAATGTACCTATAAAGTTTCATGATCCTAGGCCTAAGCGATCTTGAGTTATCATCCGGAAACCATCTGGTGGATGGATCGACCGACGGACCGACCGACATGTGCAAAACAATATACCCCCTCTTCTTCAAAGGGGGGTCATAATAATTAGTTACAAATTAATAATGTTGCATTGGGGAAAAAAGGACAATATTGACTGGGAAGGACGCTGATATTCAGACCTGCTTAAGCCTTGTAATGTTGATTTGTTTCAAAATTTTTCAATTGAATTATTACATAATATATATTTATTATTTATACTCTCCCAAGAATTACATGTCACTTACGTTTTGTGTACCATTGCGAAAATTGTAGGTTATTTCAATCCTCCCACACCTATCAAACCCAGCACAGTGTTCTGTTTCATTTGTCCACACTTCCATTGTCCCGTCTGGTTGATCGCCTGTACATGATAGATGTGATAGAATTACGTTTCAAGTTGAAACAGGAAAATACTTTCTCAACAAGAAAGAACAAATGTTTTTCAAGTAGCACTGCAATTTCATTATACTTTTTAACATGGAAAACATATCATTTACATATTGACAAAATTACTTCTTGTCAATAAAATTATATTTTGAGACCAGCAAACAAAGCCATATACAAATCGTATGGAAGATAGACATATAATGGACATGTACCTTTGATAACACCGCAAACAGTCCCGCATGCCGGACAAGCTTCTTTGTAAACAAACTGTTGTTTTATGCAATCACTACAAAATGCATGTCCACATTTTAACATCTCTGGGTTTTTCAACTTGTCCATGCATATGACACAATTGTCGTCTGGGCCTGGCATGTGTTCCTAAAATAGATATTTGGGTCATTCACAACTTAATTTACCATGTCTTTCATTTTCTAAAATGGAGAAGGGTTGTCCAAGAAAAATAAATAGTAACAGAAGTTTATAAACAATACTAGGTTTGAAGCAACTAAAATGTTAAGTTCGTTTTAGTGTGCAAGTAACTCTTATACATCTACACAAAGTTCATAATACAACTTCCTAATAAATTACACCAATTATTTTTTTTTATACATTTCAATTTTTTTAAGAAACAACATACAGATTTTCTTATGACTTGTTGTTAAAATCTCAAACTACAGTTGTCATTTATATTTCAACGGGCTCAAAGATGTCAAAATAAAGAAGGATTTAACAGGTTGTAGTAAAACTGGAGTTCCCTGCAAATAAAACCCCCGTTGCAATAGAAAGAGTGTGCATGACTTTCACATTCCCTTTAATACAACTATATGTGGCAGCACAAGCGATATTTACCCATTTGTCGCTGAGGTAATTTCAGAGAAAAATCAGGAAGAAGTTTACGTACTGTTTTGCGCAATATTTTTTTTTCGCAATTATTTAAAAACAATACTCTATCAAATAAGCATGAAATGACATGTCAGATCGCATGGGATGAAGTGAACATTATTAGCAGTTGTTACTCAACATAATTTACAGTTTATTGTTACCTAGGACAAATTTACCGAGTATTTTACCCACCGTGTGACCTTGTCAACAAATAAACACGCTTCCTGTTGGATTAATGCTTATATGTGAAGCTGAATAATTGTTTATCAAATCTCATGCCCACTTTGTCAAAGCAATATTAAGATCTATTTAAGTGCTCACCTGACATTTGACTTCTGGTGAAAAAAAAAGTTAAGCATAGATAGAGCAGTGTATCTGGGACAAAAATATGGTCCCATTTAAGTGACTTATAATGGCATTAAGAATATGAAGAGATTGCTTTATAATATTTATATACCCCCTCCCACAACTCACGTGGATTGAAAATGTTTTCAACCCTACCCAAAGTAAGACACCACTATTCAAACAATGAAACTGACTGACACAGTTTCATTGGACATAACATGTTAACCATGATAATACTTCTTGCAAGTACCATGCTCTATCAACTAAACGGTGTATTATCAAAACTGAGAGTCTTCTTTTATGGGTATAAACAGTGCTTAGAAATGACTATTGTACCTATTTAATATTTCATAAAATAAGCATTTGTAACCTTCCTATTATGAAATTGTCTCGTTCAAGATATCATTTCGAAAAATATTAGGGCCATGTTTCATGACGATTGGGCAATAAATGTGACCTCTGTAGTTCTCCACATGTCACCTTTTGAGCATGTTGTGCTCAGATGAGCTAAAAACAGCACACACAAAATTAATTTAAATTTGCCAAGAATCACTATGAACTTAACACATGTCAGGGAGATAGGTATGGCCTTAGTTATACAAAATAATATTGAGAGTATACTATATACTTGTTGTGTTTTCTAGACTCGTATATTTTTAACATTAGTGTGAAATCTTATGTTATATTGGATATACAGTATATCAATATACATAATTAGACGATAAAGTACCATATAAGTAAAAGGATCATATATATTATAGATGACAATATGATTTGAAGTGCAATATACAAATCAATTGATTTTGCCTTGTTGAACAAAAAAATTTCATTAGATGTGTTATAAAGTTACACAAGAGCACCGCATAGCGGGTGCCAACGCTCAGCTGCGGGTGCAGTTGTGAACAAATGAAACCGTGTAAGATTTTTTTTTAGAGGTCACAGTGACCTTGACCTTTGACCTAGAGACCCCAAAATGGGCGGGGCATGTAGAACTCGTCAAGGTGCAGCTACATATAAAGTTTCAAAGTTGTAGGTGAAAGCACTTTGACTTTAGAGCCAATGTTAAGGTTTTAGCACGACGCCTACGGCAGACGACACGACGAGCTGGCTATGACAATACCTCTGGTTTTCTCAGAAAACGGCCGAGCTAATAATGAAGCAAATGTCTGCTTAAAAATGCATCTTAATGTTCATATAATTATACATTTTTTTTGTTTTATTTTGATGTTAAATTAAAATTTTGCATACTTTTTGGTTTTTGTTAGGTTGCTTGGTAAGTTGGAAACTCAGCAGTAAGTAAAGCAATGAACCATGTCAAATGTCCCTTGTATAAGTAAGATTGTAATGGTTTTATATATTGACAACATTTTTTAAAATACAATTTTCTACATAAAGATTGGTAAATTTTATTTATAAATATCATATTCATTTTGAATGTTTGTGTTTGGAAAGAAAATACAGTTGACGTTAAGGTTGATTTAGTCGTTCAAAACAAAACTGGCAAGAAAATTAGATAGAACTACAAATAATACAAAAACGTTTACAGTTAACACTTTTAAATACTTACTTATATCCAACGACATTTAATTATTAAGTAATTTGCATTCCTCAGTCAACATAGGCAGCAATATTAGAACATCATATTAATACTGTGATAATCATAAACCTTCTTTGTACTTTATCATACAATATAATACCTTAGACTGCTCCATGCCTAATGAATGCATGTCACCGCCTGAAGATGAAATATGAGGGGGCGTTGTCTCACGTCTATCAGTTTTATTTAATACAGGATCTGTTGGTTGCATGTTTTTTCCATTAGCAGCTTGATTATCATTAGTTTCAAACATTGGAAGATTGCCACCACCACCGCCCTTTGATATTTGGAATGCCAGCATAGTGGGGTCAAAGTTTCCATGTTGAACCATCAAAGAGGCAGAGAAACGTTTTGGGTTTGAATCAGTCTTATGTTCGGCAGACACAGTAGAAGGAATACTCATTGATCTTGCAAAAGTTGATGTTCTCCTTTGATTTATGTTCTTACCGTCAACATTTTCCTTCAAGTTATTTGTTGTCGAGCTGTCATTGCTCGGCTTTCTCAATTGGGGATTAGACATTTGATCTTGAAACATTGAATTTTCATTAATTTCTGACCTCGCATCTGAAGATTTTGCATGGCCTGGTGCTCCAATATTCACTTGCTGTTTAGGGCGCATATTCCACGTCTGCTGTATCGAAGTCTTAGCAAGGCTGTTTATTTCTGTTTTCTTATTTACAAAATGAACACACAATTTGTGTGTCTTGTTTTTTGTGAAGAAATCTAGCAATCCTTCTGCGAAGTTTACTATTGAATGCTCAGGTTTCATAGTTCCCGATCCTGCAAATTTATGTTGAAAGAGCATAAACATCTAGCTACGTCAAATTACTAACTGTCATCTAAAGTAAAGCAATTAAGCAAAAGATATAAGTTTCAGAATCTTTTAAGGAATAACTATTTCTTATGGACTTAACACCTGCATATTTAAAGAGTTATAAAGTGATAATATTAGTCAAGATGTGATTTACCAGCAAAACATAAGTATTGCTTTTCCAACACTTTTTGTGTATTAAACTCCATGTGTAAGCCTTATTACCTGTTCCTAAGGCAGATAGAGCAACAGATCTGATGCCTTTTTCAACAGCTGTCTTAAATATATTCCTGTATAATGCAAGATATTTCATCTTTTTTTCTGACTTTGGAACCGAGGTGCTAAATACATGCATTACAACCACAGCTATATATTTATAGCGTGTATTACCACCATTACAAACAATAACTTCTCCTTGTTTAAGACCAGTCTTTTTGAAAGCTTTGTCTTTCTCATCTGTGTATTTTTTACCAGCAGTGGTACGTAATGTACCAACAAGGTAGCCCTTTTCTGTTGCTTTCAAGTTATCACTACAGACAAGCATATCAACCTTTGGCATTGTAGTTCCCAACAAGTCTTCAGAGTACACATGCAACACCTGCGTAGACGAAAGGTGAAATTTTAGTGCTCTTGTTGAAGTCCCAAATATTTCTTCTTCAAAGCAAAAGGTAGTATCTGTAGATGCACGTTGGTGTGGAGACTTTCCTGTATTGTTCGAAAGTCCACCAGGCTTTGTTCCAGAACCACCTGGTTTAGAGGAGCGTGGCGAGTCGGTTTTAGGACTGTGTGTTGGATCTTCAGCTTTTCTTTGGGTACTCATACCTGTCATGATTTTATCACAAGAAAAATAATGCAACATTATTCTCGTCATGCTCATAACAAATATACAAATACTTTTATCCAACACTATGCAGATTTATTTACATGTTAAACACAGTATAAAGATAATATATCTGAAATTGTAATTGCAAATGTCTTATATTATTGAGCACTTGGTTTCCAAGCAATTATAATTAATTATTGAGCACTTGGTTTCCAAGCAATTATAATTATTTATGTTCAACAAGAGATGTGTTTGTCAGAAATACAGTGCCCCCTATTGCGCCGCCGCTTTGAAGCCATATATTTGACCTTTGACCACTCAAATTGTGCAGCTCCATGAGATACACATGCATGCCAAATATCAAGTTGCTATCTTCAATATTGCAAAAGTTATGGCCAATGTTAAAGTTTTCGGACGGACGCACTGACTGACAGACAGACGGACTGACAGACAGTTCAACTGCTATATGCTACCCTACCGGGGGCATAAAAAAATATACAAGTGTAAATGTATAATCCCCAATATGTATACCTGCAGTTCTCCTTAAAATATCTTTCATAATGTACCAAGATGGCAAAGAATTCAACGTTATTATTTCACGGAAGGCATCCTGTACTAACTTCACCATTTTGTCATCTAAGTCGACAAAATGGACTTCTAGTAATGGTTTCTGTGATAGTTTACTGTAGTCTCGAACTGCTCTTGCATATGCTACAGCACATATTTGTTTAGGTACACCAAACACGCCTGTTGTGGTTTAGAAAAAGAAAAAATGAAACGTAAAACAGAATACATAGAAATCTATGGATTAAGTATGGAGCTTCAAGCTAAATCATTTTAAAATAAACTGATTAAAGTAAATGTAGTTTTTTGCTTCTTCAATCATTAAAGGATAAAACTGTTGTGTTTATGCGCTTCAATTATTTTTCATGCTTATTTGCCTCGTACTATTCAAGTCAGTGCATTTAATTATTTAACTGTATACATGTTTGTGAGATGAAGTTCATATCTGGTTTTTGGATCAACAAAAAACTTAACGGCCAAGTTAAAGGAATGAAGAACCCTACTCTACTTCTTAATGCATCATACAATGTTTTTTTATAATCTTTTTTTCTTAGCTGAGATATAAATGGTTAACTGAAGTGTTCTTTTTTATCTGTAGATTGATAACCAATATTAATGTCTACTGCAATGTTGCCATAGAATGGTGCCAAAGACAGGAATATAATACACATGGTTACAGCGTATTTGGAAGGGGTTTAAAAGTCCTCAACTAGACATTTAAACACATCTTAAGTAAATGTAACATACATGTTCATTTGTTTTATTTAATAATTCAGTGAATTAAGCCAAGATAACAAATAAACTAAAAAACAACAACACAATTTCGCAAGACAACGCTACTATGATGTGACTACTATACCCGAACTGATTGATGGAATAGCCACCGATGTCATTCTCAGTTCTTCTGCTTTAGTCAAACTGTTGAAGATGGCACTTTCAAGCTTTTCCTCACACATTTTGACTGTTTTCTTAAATATTCCAAAATGTAAAGTTTAATAAAAATGTACAGGAAACACAAATCTACATAATTTATATTTCTCTACAATTAGTGTCCAAAGATCAGTTCTTTTTTTTCTTTACTGTATGTACCATTTAAAAATAATATTACAAATGTGCACATAAGCTAGGCACACAACATAACAACTATGAGTCAGATAGGCAAACCAACCAGAAACAAGCAAATTTGTTGAATTGATATCCCCGCCAATATGCTTCTGGACACAAAAATGTTATGTTTGACAATATTTTTTCAAGATACAAAGGGCTATTACTCTGTTATTTACAGATGGTGCACAATGCCATTTGGCGTGCATCATCCCCTTATCCATATATGTACTCATACCAAGTTTCAATGAAATCCGCCAAAGCACTTCCAAGATATGGCTCCGGACGGACGGAAAGACAATATCCCTCCGATGGCGGGGGATATTGAAAAACTTCATAAGTTATTTTTTGTTTCTGAATTGAACGCAACGCTTTATAATTATTTCGCATAATTAATCTGATTTATTAACATTAATCTGCATTCTGAAAAGTGTGAATAAACAAATTTGTAACTCACTTGCAAATGTATTTAATACAAAATAACACTTACGTCCGAATAGGGTTTATAATCTGACCACATTGGCCCAACAGCATGGATAATAAACTTGTATTGAAGATTTCCCGCACCTGTATGGCAAGCTTCTCCAACTTCTATACACCCATGACGCGTTGTTTTCAATAAAGCCTGTCCTTCTACATCCAAAGCATGACCTGCCTTCAATACAATCGCAAGTGCAATTCCTGCATCATGATTTAGATTTCCATTGGCTGCATTTACTATACAGTCAACACGTGTCTTCAATATATCACAGGAGTACACACACACTCGGATGCGCTCTGATGTTCTGATTTCTCTAAAATCAGCTGCTCCTTCAGGAAATCCTGATTGGTGTGCGGTTAAAGAGTGCTTCGGTCTTGCGCCATTAAGACTTTGATCATTAGAAGAGCTCATTGATTTTAATGCATCTCTAGTATTCATTGCATTTTGTTTTGTAGAAATTGAGGCTTGTTTTGCCATTTCACATATATCTTCTCTAAACTTTAAAAGCAAATTTGTACTCCAGCTTCCATAAATATATAGAATGCTATTTACAAACACACATTGAATGCGATCCTCTTTACATCTTTTATCAATCTTATCTTTCAATAGAGTGTAGACATCATCTGTCATATTTACTTGATCCGTCCGTAAATCTCTAATTTTCCTTCCAAAGACCAACAAAGTTTCTTTCATGTTTGCTATCTCATTTTCAGTTCCGAGTACATATAACATTCTATCTTTTAATTTTAGTTTATCTATGGTTACAGGAAAAAAGTCCATGTAATTCAATTTGAAAAATTCCCATTCTTGATCCTCAAGCATTCCTAGTGCTGCTTCCTTTACTTCGTGTCCTATTTGTGGTAGACTAACATTACCACCTGCGCTCATTCTTGCTGTGTTGGTAAAAGACTCTTTCATTTTCGGGCCTTCGCCAACTGGTTTCGATGGAACAAGTCTTGTGTCGGATATTGCAGAATGACCTTTGAAAAATGTAAGTATAATAAATGTAACGTCCATGATGGACCTATGTTGCTCATCTGGAAGGAATAATGACAGGCCCCAATTTTTACAATGGAAAGCAATGTCGTAAAAAGTTAATATAAGATTGGGAAATAAATTTGACTTCTTGAGTGTCAAAAAAATATATTTTTTAATTTACCCGTTTTTGACCTAACATTAATAAGTTTTAAACATTGTTGAGATTTTAATTCGTGGAATGTGCTGAAAAAGTTTGATAAGGATTGGGAAAGGGATGTTAAATGACTGAGTAAATGTAGATATTATGCACAATGGCCACAATGCAACAACAAAAGCATTGGTGAGCTACAACAATAAATGATCATATTATTTTACATTTCGTTATTTAAGGTAAACATGTAATTGTTGTGCAAATGAATTATTAACAAGGGCTGTTTGTAAAACATGCATGCCCCCCATATGGGCTCTCCGTTGTAGTGACAGCCATTGTGTGAATATGTTTTTTGTCACTGTGACCTTGACCTTTGACCTAGTGACCTCAAAATCAAAAGGGGTCATCTGCCAGTCATGATCAATGTACCCATGAAGTTTCATGATCCTACATAAGCGTTCTTGAGTTATCATCAGGAAACCATTTTACTATTTCAGGTTATCGTGACCTTGACCTTTGACCTAGTGACCTGAAAATCAATAGGGGTCATCTGCGAGTCATGATCTATCTACCTATCAAGTTTCATGATCCTAGGAATAAGCGTTCTTCAGTAATCATCCGGAAACCATTTTACTATTTCGGGTCACCGTGAACTTGACCTTTGACCTAGTAACCTCAAAATCGATAGGGGTCATCTGCAAGTCATGATCAATGTACCTATGAAGTTACATGATCCTAGACATAAGCGTCCTTGAGTTATCATCCGGAATCCATTTTATTATTTCGGGTCACCATGACCTTGACCTTTGATCTAGTGACCTCAAAATCAAGAGGGGTCATCTGCAAGTCATGATCAATGTACCTATGAAGTTTCATGATCGTAGCCATTAGCCTTCTTGAGTTATCATCCAGAAACCATTTAACTTTTTCAGGTCACCGTGACCATGACCTTTGATATAGTGACCTGAAAATCAATAGGGGTCAACTGCGAGTCATGATCAATCTACCTATCAAGTTTCATGATCCTAGGCATAAGCGTTCTTGAGTTATCATCCGGAAACCATTTTACTATTTCTGGTCACCGTGACCTTGACCTTTGACCTAGTGACCTCAAAATCAATAGGGGTCATCTCTGAGTCATGATCAATGTACCTATGATTATTCATGATCCTAGACATAAGCGTTCTTGAGTTATCATCCGGAAACCATTTTAATATTTCGGGTCACCGTGACCTTGACCTTTGACCTAGTGACCTGAAAATCAATAGGGGTCATCTGCCAGCCATTATCAATCTACCTACGAAGTTTCATGATCCTAGGCATTAGCGTTCTTGAGTTATCATCCGGAAACCATTTTGCTATTTCAGGTCACTGTGACCTTGACCTTTGACCTACTGACCTGAAAATCAATAGGGGTCATCTGCGAGTCATGATCAATCTACCTATCAAGTTTCATGATCCTAGGCCTAAGCGTTCTTGAGTTATCATCCGGAAACCATTTTACTATTTCGGGTCACCGTGACCTTGACCTTTGACCTAGTGACCTCAAAATCAATAGGGGTCATCTGCGAGTCATGATCAATGTACCATGATCCTAGGCCCAAGCGTTCTTGAGTTATCATCAGGAAACCACCTGGTGGACGGACCGACTGACAGACCGACATGAGCAAAGCAATATACCCCCTCTTCTTCGAAGGGGGGCATAAAAATAACAAGAAGTTTGACAATGCTTGCAAACATATATCCCACAGGAGCAAATATATCTAAAATAGAAAAATAAGTTTTCAAGAATTAAAAGCTACTTCTTTTTTAACCCAGAAAATTGTTCTAAATTAAATTGTCAAGTTGTTCATTTTTAACATTTTATATGCCGTTTGTTGTTTTAAGAAACTGAAATAAACAGAAGGAAGTAAATTATACAAAAGTTTGAAAACATCACAGTTTTTCTTAGCTTTAGACTATTTTTCTTTAACAATAACAGTTTAACACATACTCAAATGAACATGATGACAAACAAACCTGATAATATTGGTTAACAATAACATATAGGCAAAGTTCCAAAAGTTTAGAGAAGAGAAGGAGGCAAATTATATTTTTTTGAATTAAGGCAATAGATTAATTTGGGAAATTATTTATACAAACAAAAGCAATACTTACAATTTGTTTCTGCTTTCTTGAAAGCCTGTGGTGAACAATATAATGAATTATCAGATGTTATAACAGCAATTTTTTTGCCCAATTGGGAACAGTACCGTACCAAATAAATTGGGAATAATAACAGCAAAAAATAACTAAAATTGGGAAAATTCATGTCCTGGAATCTTCAGATTGGTAATTATGGCTCTTCCAAATTTCTTGGTATTGCACAAACCAAGTCAAATATTCATTTACATGTGACCTTGACCCTGGAGATATCAACGTACTTCTTTCGCATGAGACACCATCCCATGAGGGTGAACAAATGTACCAAGTCATTTTAAAATCTAACATTAAATGTCATAGTTATGGTCCGGACAAACTTTTGATTTTAAACGCCATAAGTGACCCAGTGACAAAGTTTTTGACCTGGCATGACCCATATTCATTCTTGACCTAGACATCATCTAGATACAACTTCTGAACAAGTTTGGTGAAGATCGGATGAATTTCGGGACAGACCGACCAACCGACAAAGTGATTCCTATATAGTCCCTATAACCAATTGGTAATGGGGGTATAATAAACCTAGGTATTACAAGAAAAATATTCAGACAAAGTTCATGAAGATAACATCATTTATGTGGCTACTTTGCATTTTTTCTAATATTTGACCTGTTGCCCTTGTTTTTAGATGCATTGACCGAGATTAGAAATAAGCCTAGAAAAAGTCTAGATATACATTCTAGTGTTCTAAAGTTGTAACAAGGTTTTCCTAAGATTTGACCTGGTGATTTAGGCTTTGGAAGCAATTAAGCCAAATTCAAACTCTGCCTAGATATTGTCTAGATGAAGATTCTGACCAAGTTTCATCAAGATTGAATGACAAATGTGGCCTCTGGAGTGGAAACAACTTAAATTTTGACAATGCATTGACCGAGATTAGAAATAAGCCTAGAAAAAGTCTAGATATACATTCTAGTGTTCTAAAGTTGTAACAAGGTTTTCCTAAGATTTGACCTGGTGATTTAGGCTTTGGAAGCAATTAAGCCAAATTCAAACTCTGCCTAGATATTGTCTAGATGAAGATTCTGACCAAGTTTCATCAAGATTGAATGACAAATGTGGCCTCTGGAGTGGAAACAACTTAAATTTTGACAATGCAAACCACACACCGGACATCGCATGACGACTGCAAAAGGGTGATCACAAGTTTACTTACACACAACTGTGCATCAAAAAGTATGACATTTACACAAACATGTTTTGCACTTCTATGTTTTATAAACAACATTATTGTGTTCTGATGGCCAGAAAACTGTTTGCAGCATAAAGTACACATGAACAATTATGTTACACAAGTACAATGATTTTGAATATCCAAAACATATGAACAATAATGTTGAGTATCCAAAACAAATGTACAATTTGTTGAGTATCCAAAACACATGTACATTGATTTGAGCATCCAAAACACATGTACAATGATGTTGAGTATCCAAAACACATGTCGTTTATGCTGTAACGATTCACCCATCATTCGATTCGATTCGATTTTGATACCAAATGGTCCGATTCGATTTTTTTCGATTCAATTCAATACATATTAAAATATTTGCTGCTTATTTTACAAACTATTTCATGTTTGGTTTGTCCTGGACAAGAAATAATATGTTTGATATATGTTTTTAACTTATTACGCTGTACATTTTAAGTGTTTAATTTTTTAAATACAATTTAAAAATGCAACATTGTTTTATAGTAAGCAAAAGTAAAAACAAGGGCTGTTTGTAAAACATGCATGCCCCCCATATGGGCTCTCCGTTGTAGTGAGAGCCATTGTGTGAATATGTTTTTTGTCACTGTGACCTAGTGACCTGAAAATCAATAGGGGTCATCTGCCAGTCATGATCAATGTACCTATGAAGTTTCATGATCCTAGCCATAAGCATTCTTGAGTTATCATCCGGACACCATTTTACTATTTCGGGTCACCATGACCTTGACCTTTGACCTAGTGACCCGAAAATCAATTGGGGTCATCTGCGAGTCATGATCATTCTACCTAACAAGTTTTATGATCCTAGGAATAAGCGTTCTTCAGTTATCATCCGGAAACCATTTTACAATTTCAGGTCATCGTGACCTTGACATTTGACCTAGTGACCTGAAAATCAATAAAGGTCATCTGCGAGTCATGATCAATCTACCTATCAAGTTTCATGATCTTAGGCCTAAGCGTTCTTGAGTTATCATCCGGAAACCATTTTACTATTTCGGGTCACTTTGACCTTGACCTTTGACCTAGTGACCTCAAAATCAATAGGGGTCATCTGCGAGTCCTGATCAATCTACCTATCAAGTTTCATGATCCTAGGCCTAAGCGTTTTTGAGTTATCATCCGAAAACCATTTTACTATTTTGGGTCACTGTGACCTTGACCTTTGACCTAGTGATCTGAAAATCAATAGGGGTCATCTGCGAGTCATGATCAATCTACCTATCAAGTTTCATGATCCTAGGCCTTAGCGTTCTTGAGTTATCATCCGGAAACCATTTTACTATTTCGGGTCACCGTGACCTTGACCTTTGACCTAGTGACCTCAAAATCAATAGGGGTCATCTGCGAGTCATGATCAATGTACCTATGAAGTTTCATGATCCTAGACCCAAGCGTTCTTGAGTTATCGTCTGACAACCACCTGGTGGACGGACCGACAGACCGACCGACATGAGCAAAACAATATACCCCCTCTTCTTCGAAAGGGGGCATAAAAATATGAAGAAAACTTCCTGTTGAGTTATTCTCAGATTTTTTTTTGCTAACGTGTTAAAAGAGCTTGTCGTGGGAGATGAAGATTTCCCATCTGAAATATCAACCAAGCGTTTTCTCTTTAAATGTTTCCTCAAATTTGTAGTGCTTTCAGATTTAGGGTAACTTACGTCAACAAAAACCGTTTTGTAAATTTCCTTTGCATCAGAACGTTCGCGAAACCCGAAAAGTTCCCATACTTTTTATATTATAAATTTATATTTTAACTGTGTATCTTTCAGTGTAGTTGAAGAAGCCATTTTACCGGCTGTCGGCTGATGCAATGCTCAGCGTGTTATTCATTCATTCATTGGATGCCATATTGGCTATTGACCAATCACAAAAAGTTTCACAAATGACAAAAAAGTTTAGACGACGGATTTGGAAAGTAAGGTTTAAAATGCGGATCAATCGGGATTGCAGTGAATCAAATCGAAAATGGCCATATTGGTATCAAAACCGAATCGTTACAGCTCTAATGTCGTTGTTGTGGGGCATCCAAAACACATCTATATTTATGTTGTGTATCAAAACACATGTACAATAATGTTGAGTTTCCAAAACACATGTACAATGATGTTAAGTAACCAAAACACAGTCATGTACAATAATGTTGAGTACCCAAAACACATGTACAATAATTTTGAGTATCCAAATCACATGAACAATGATGTAGAGTATCCAAAACACATGTTCAATGACTTTGGGGTATCCAAAACTCATGAATAATGATGTTGAGTATCCAAAACACAGTCATGTACAATTATGTTGAGTATCCCAAACACATGTACAATTACTTTGAGTATCTAAAACACATGAATAATGAGTTGAGTATCCAAAACAAAGTCATGTACAATTATGTTGAGTATCCAAAACACAGTCATGTAAAATAATGTTGAGTATCCCAAACACGTGTACAATGACATTGAGTATCCAAAACACATGTACAATAATGTTGAGTATCCCAAACACATGTACAATAATGTTGAGTATCTAAAACACATGTACAATGACGTTGAGTATCCAAAACACATGTACAATAATGTTGAGTATCTAAAACACATGTACAATAACGTTGAGTATCAAAAACACATGCACCATAATGTTGAGGATCCAAAATGTGCGAAAGTTTATTTTGACATATCTCTGAATATGATATTGGGACATTCACAAAAATAATATCTTGCACTTCTACATAGTATAAACAACATATCCCATATGTGTCATATTAAAAGAAGAAAACTCAGAGACCAGTTCATGCCACAAAGTAAACATGCACCATGATATAATAATATAAAAACAAAATTTCTTTGAGAAACACTATGCCCCCGAGTAAGCCAAATATGAAGTTGCAATGTAGTTTATCAGGGTTACCAGTGTCCTACCTCTTTCCCCACTACGATTTTCACAACCGCGATATATATTTCGGACAAACAAATCGGATATTGACTGAAGCATTTTTTTTTTCAAAGTCAGGAATTGGCGAATTTAAGTGCTGACGAAAACGTCATTTTTATAAAAACGAAGAAATTTTGTGTTGGTGAATATAAATGATTTCACGGTATCTCAGTGAAATAGCACAAACAATCACATATCTTATTAGTTATATTGTCATTGGAACAAATGGGGTTGCATTGCCAATTGGGTAAACTTGACAAATGTAGATCAAGGATCTTCAGTCAATACTGCAAAATTGAGATACAACCAAAGGAAACATAATTGTGATAAACTTTGCAAGTGTGCAATAACACTTTTTGATTGGGAGTTTTACATGTAGAAGGAGAAATAAAAATATGATTAATTACCTGTACAGCACTTTTTTCATAAACAAAAAACATCACAGATTTTAGTCGCCTCTTGGGTTTGAAAAGACTTGCAGTTTCAAACATCTGTTCAGCAACAATGTCAACCAAATAACCCTTGCCTCCAGCGCCAATCGCTGGAAAGGCAATTGAAGTTTGATCAAGACGATCTGCTTTTTCAAGGCATCGCATCATAAATTCATGAACATTCTGTAAATAAAAAAACATAAGAAACAGTAAATAAATGCAAATGCATACATTTTAACTTATTACAAATTATGAAATTATGACAATAGTTACTTTTAAGGTGATTGTTTGAACTTTCAACAGGAGAATTATGTACAGGTAGATGTATCGTAAAAGAGATGACACATCAAACATTGGCCAGATATAGATAAGTTTACTCATTAAAGACTACAGGACACGGAAATAATACACATAAGCAAGTTTATAACTTACCAACTGGTCAACATGTTTTTTCTTGATGAACATATCCTCATGTCTGAACTTAGTAAAATACAGAGCCCCAAAGAACACTTTCTTACAATTGAGACCGCTGTTTACATCTATGTCAAGCATAGCTATTTCGCCAATTTCAAAAGGCTTTTTGCTGTTTGCTTTCTGCATCATCCTTTGAAGATTGTAGCCACTGGCTGCATTGAGAGCTTTGGAAGCAGCTCCAGCAGTCAGTTCCACGTAGGACCCAACAGTGCAGGCGATCACATCAACCTAAAATAAAGACTATCCTTATTTGTTTATATAAATAAGTCATTATTTAAAAAAATAATTCTTTGTGAAACAAGTTTTCAAGTTATGTTAACAAGAACAAGTCAACATGGAATCCTCTATATAGTCACTTCTCCCATGACATATAAACTTCTCCCTCTAATTACATGAAGAAGAACAAGTGACTTCTACTCCTTTTCAAATTAACTTTGAGTCAGATAAAAGATAATATATAATTTAAATTCAGTTAAAAAAAACAACACTTAAACACTTAAGTGTGTTTGTTTTTATTTTTTAATGTTTTCCCCCAAACTGCCAAATGTGAGTTGTAGCTGATTAATCATAATGATAATCAGCGTGTAATGCTAATCAGCGTGGTGTAATGAGGGGCACAAAATTAAGTGAAGAGTTTATTTAACCCTGAACATAGTTCATCTCTCCTTTAAGTTGCTTTAATTCTCCTTAATTACAGTTGAGGTAGTATCACTTCTCCCTGTTTGACCTTGATTTGTGACCTTGCATGGTGTTTGACCTAGAGACTTGGTTCTTAGGCATAACACTTACTAGTATCATCTACATCCATGATCATGGACCTAATTATTATCCTGACAAATTGTTAAGGATTAAGGATTGATTTTCTCAATTTGACCTTAAATTGTTACCTTGACCACAGACCTAGAGACATGGTTTTGTGCGGAAAGCTCTGTAAGGTTTGGTTGATTGTTTACATGTATATCAATTATTTAGAATTAATGCATCCATGGCAGACTCAGTTTGAATCCTGACAAAAAAGCTAAGGAATGATCTACTAAATGTTATCACTGACCTTAACATTTGACAAGTTTTGTATGTGAAAAGCTATGTCTAATCATGCTTATCACTTGTGTCAAGTGTTTTCAAAATAAATCCATCAATGTGGGCATCCCAATATTGACAACAAACTTATGAGCAAGACACAAACATTTACTATCACTTTATCAATGCATATGGAACAAGCAAATTCGTTGAATTGATATCCCCCGCTAATATACTTCTGGACACAAAAGTTTTCTGAACACACACAAAAAAGCATTTTTTCAATATACAAAATACACACATAGACAGGGTAAACATTTTAAGGCTAACGCCTTTTCAGCAAAAATAAATGTGCGAGCCAAAAAACCTTGCACAATAAAAGGCACCACTTACATTTGCTTTTTCTAAAGGACCTTCCTTTACAACTACAACCAGTGGGACTGCTGCCATTGATGATGTTGGTAAACCAGTTGGTGATGAGGTTGCACCTAAGTAAGGTGAACACATTCTGAATATTATAACCCAAAACGTAAAAAAAATCTTGAAATTATAACCTAAGAATATTTTTAAACATCTAACACAATGGTTCTGTACATGAAGCATCATAAAGAGAATCCAAATACAAGTGCATAATACTAATTAATATACATTTCTATTAAATTAAAAGAATACAGAATGTACAGTAATGAACATACGCCTAAAAGGATGAATACATTTAAAATTAAACAGAGGGTCCAAAGGAATTAGTTAACCTAGTTCATTATATAATCTTGATTTTGCAAAACATATTGATATAAACATGATATGTTTATGTATCCCAACATTATTTGATGGCTGTATGAAACTTCAATCTTTGAAATTTGTATCTGGTTATTTTAAAGTCACATATCAGGCATAAAGATGCTGCATTCCAAACACTAACTATAAACAAATGTTCATTATGTATAAAACATTTGAACTTTGAGAGTGCCTACAACCTTGCACCAGGAGACCTGAAACTTGATCCTCTTCCTAAAATGGTAAAAATATGTGCCAAATTCAACTAAAAATATCTATCCATAAAGGGAATCTATGCTGGACGAGCTTCAAAATTTTCCAACGGGACATATCAGAAATATAAGGCCTGGTCTGAAAATAAGAATAAGCACAATATTCCTATGAACATTTACACTCAGTCTGGAGAGTGGAATATAATATATTGCTAATGGAAGTAACCATGGTTTACCCTTCAGAAGAGTGATCCGTAGATTCAAGGATTTCTTAAAAAACACTTTCAATCCACAAACATGCATGGAAGAAAAAACATTTAAAATAATTGCACTAATTTGTTGTGTAATTTTATACATTGACAGTGGGTACTAACCTTTTGATTGCTTTTCTTTTGCAAGAGTACAAAAACCACCACAAGATTTTGTAGCTACTTCAAATTTTGTTCTGTCAAAAGCGCAGAAGTAAAGTCGAAGGAATTTCAATTGATATTTCCCATCTTTAAACTCATTCAAACATGACAGAAAAATATTCACAAAGTCTTCAAGATGCCAAGAGTAAACACGATCAAGACTAACTGCAACAGTGTTTTCTCCGATTTCACAGATTTTGTTGAGGCACTTCTTTATTTGCTCTTCAAGCATATGGCTGTTTGGTATGTCTTTATTATGAAGTGGAACTGGAAGCTGTATAGTGTCATTATCGGAACGATGCAGATGTTTGATTTCTGAAAGAGTTTTTTGTTTCAATAAACATATAATATATTGTAACCAAATACATTGAAATTATTATGTGAGAAAATTTGTACACATGCGTATCAATAAACACTTAATGGAATGCAAATAATTTTAGAGTTATCACAATTCTTTTAAATAGTTTTGGAATTGTAAAAAAAAGAGCAATAACTCAACAATCACTATTATCATATTATTTAGCCTGCTTGAATAACCTTATACTAGCCTAGAAGTGGGAGCTTGAAAGACTTAGATATTAACAAAGTGAATCTCCATTTGTAGTTATTATAACCTATTTTAAAGGGGCCTTTTCACAGATTTTGGCATTTGTTAACTTATTCATTAAATGCTTTATATCGATAAATGTAAACATGGGATCGTAAAAGCTCCAGTAAAAAATCAAGAATAAAATTAAAAAAAGGAAAAGAACATTGCCCGGACCAGGTTTCGAACCAGTGACCCCTGGAATCCTGCCAGAGTCCTGAAGTAAAAACGCTTTAGCCTACTGAGCTATTCCGCCGAGTACACATGTATGAAGTATTTTATACGTTATATAAGCAATCTTCGTAGTTTCACAAAATTTAACGACAAAAACAGAACTCTCCAAATTATTCAATTGTTTCGCGTTGCAACGCTTTATAATTTTTAGGTTTTAAAATCGTCAAAAGATGCATATAAAGGCTATATTAGACCATGGTAAATGTTCAGTATTACTGTTTCCTCACAAATATCATAACTGAAACGAAAATTTGCGAATCTGAAACAACTTTTTTCAATTTTGTCAATTTACCAAAGCGTGAAAATATCCCTTTAAGATGTTAACTGATAATCAAATGCAATTAATTATATCAGTAACTAACAACTGCCCAAAAGCAGCAGATGTAGAGAGAGAATGGACACAGGAAATATTTCATGACCAATACCCAAACAAGATTTGAATACATGATCACCAGATTTAAGGACAACCCTCTACCAAGAGGAGGTCTCTAAAAAAAAAAAAAATTGTTAATTTTATTATAATTATACTTCAAACATAAACACTTAAGTCTTCAAAGTCTTTAACATTACTATTAGAAGAATTCTTACTACAAGAAGGCTAAACACTCTAAGGCATCCACCTGAGACACCAAGGAACTCAACTCTGATCAGGTAGGGTTCGCTAGTTTTTATATAGCAAAAAAAGGAAAACTGCATCACACCCTCATGAATATGTTTTAAAGGCACCAAAATTATTGTAAAAAAAATCAGCAAAGACATAATTGTTTTGAGAAAGTTTGATAAAGCTTGGAAGTTCTAACAGAAGCAAAACCATTGAATCAACTAGGTGACATCTTTTTCAACAGACTTGAATAATTGTCAAACTTGGCTGAGATATGATAAGATGAACTGTTCAGAGCAAGTATAATGATGACTGGGCAAAGAAAGTGATTGCTAGAGTTTAACAAAGGTTCCAGTTTACAAATACAAGAGAGCCAAAGACTCTAGTGCCCTTACCCTGAGACCCAAATAAATGTATTAATCTGATCTGCTTTAAAACAAATTTTCTGCCCAAGTTTAAAAATTGGGCAAAGAAAGATTCTGGTTAGTCACAAGTTTTGAAATAATGAAATAAAAGTCACTATATCTATCTTATGAAAACTGTGCCACCCCGAGGTTGCAATGTTATTCAATTAACTGAACTCATTTGAACTCAGCTCCAATAGTATAAGAACAAATGTTGTGACCAAATTTCATTAAGATTTGACTACCAATATGGCTTCAATGGTGTTAACATGGTTAAGCAAAAGCCACATAAGGAAAACTGTTCCGCCCCCATGCTTTTCAAACGACAAAACACATTTTCTAACTCAAAAAAGATAAAATATAAACTGAAGTCCTGACAAAGTTTAATGAAGATTGGACTAAAAATGTGACTTCTAAAGGTAACAAGGTTTCTCCATAATAAGCCACTTAATCCTTTACCACTTAGATACGTATTTTGACGAATTTGTAATCCCTTAGAAATTAATTTGAATTAAAGACCCTTATTGCTAGATTCAAATTTTCAATGCTTCATTTCTAACAAATATTTGGACCAAGTTTCACAAAGATTGGACCATAAATGTGACTACTAGAGGGTTACCATATTTTTCTCTTTAACTTGGCCTATATAAGTCAGGTTTTGAACTCATGTGACCCAGTGTCAAACTCAGCCAAGATATAATTGGCACTAATGTTCTGACCAAATTTCATAATAATTGGAAAGTAGTGTGGCCTCTAGACTTTTAACAAGGTAAAAGCATTGACGATGCAGGACAGACAAAACGTGATCACCAATGCTCACCATTAGCATATTGCACTCAGTGACCTTACAAGAAACATTGCTCCATCCATTTGCAATTTTATACTTTTCAGAAAACTAGCACCTTATTCAAACTCAGAGATCATTAAACCAACTGTCTGAGAAAGTATCATGAAAATTGAACATACAAAAGAATGACCATAAAGCTCTATCCCCTATGCACTACATTGTTCTGAGCTGGTAGTGTTTGCAAAGTGTGTCAATAGACCAATACTTAATAGGCTTACAGACTACTCCAACACATGTCATCCATGATTTTGAACAAACCACAATCATTTGTTTAACTCAAACCAGATATAAAAACAATAAGACCTGACCCAATTTCGAACTCTGCCAAGAAATAATTGAAACAAATATGCTCTGACCAATGTTCATGAGGATTGGTCAAAATAATATGGCCTCAAGAGCATTCACAAGCATTTCGATTTATTAGAGTTTGCAACCTAATTATTGATCCCGCCTGGCCCAGTTTTAAACTCATCTTCTTTATGATAGGGATGAATATTCTAATCAAGTTTAATCAAGAAAATATAAAGTTCCTATTTTCCTGGCAGCCATAATTTAAAGGGGCCTTTTCATGTTTTTGTAAATTTACAAAATTAAAAAAAAAATGTTTCAGATTTGCAAATGTTAGTTTTAGTTGATATTTGTGAGAAAACAGTTATACTGAACATTTACCATGCTCTAAAATATCCATTATATGCATCTTTTGACAATTTGAAAACCTGAAAATTGTAAAGCATTCCAAAGCTTAACAATTGAATAATTTGGAGAGTTCTGTAACAATTGTTGTTGTTAAATTTTGGGATACTACGAGGATTGCTTATAAATACATGTAGTATCAAATACGTCACTAATTGTATGAGGACAGATGGCTAAGTGGTCTTAGCGATAGACTTTTACTCCAGGGGTCAGTGGTTCGAGCCCAGTTTAGGGTTATTTTTTTCTTACTTTAATTTTATTCTTGTTATACTGGAGCGGTTTAGATCCAATGTTTACATTTATCAATGTAAAGCATTTAAAGACAAATTTCGAGTAATGCCAAATTCTGTGAAAAGACCCCTTAAAACAGACCAGATCCATTTTCAAACTATGATGAACCCAGGTGAGTAAGGATAGTTAAAAATAAATCAGGTGTAATAATTCTACAGTTTCTAAGTAATCTTTGCAAAAATTTAATGTCTCAAACATACCCATTAAATATGAAGAGAATGCCATAAATGGGATGAAAAATACTTAAAGCACTTGAAGATGAGTTAAAGGCCACAGCTCCACTGTTCTTGGAGTAAATTGTTTAATAATTGAAGGTAAAGAATCTCTGCCATCTTTGATGGTGGAAAAATGAGGAAATACATTAACTATTGAGATTTAAATATCAGGAAAAGTTTGATGTTTTACCCAATGATGATCCTGTTTCAAACAAATCTATGTTGATCTTAGATTCAGCTGATAGGTAGTTCCTATTCAAAGTACACACTTCAAATTTCCCTTCCAACACCCACTTGAAAATATTGTTAGCCATTTTGCTTTTATAACCTGCAACCTGAAAATAAACAAGAATATCAGTGAAACTGATGGATGCTCCCCGATGATGCGCTTTGTCAATGCATGTGTAAATAAACACCTAAAAAATCTATTATTAGCCTCGGTGACCTTGACCCAGTGACCTCAAACCTCATCAAAAGGTAGAGGTCCATGCAAGGCACCTACATGCCAAATATGACAGCGATTGGTTAAGTATTGAAGGCGCTATGAGAAACGGTAGCATAAGTGTGACGGAAGGAAGTCTATTATAAGCCTCGGTGACCTTGACACCAGTTACCTCAAACCTCATCAAAAGGTAGAGGTCCATGCACGGTACCTACATGCCAAGTATGAAAGTGATTGGTGAAGTATTGAAGGCGCTATGAGAAACGGTAGAAAAAGTGTGACGGAAGGAAGTCTATTATTAGCATCAGTGACCTTGACCCCAGTAACCTCAAACCTCATCAAAAGGTAGAGGTCCATGCAAGGTACCTACATGCCAAATATGAAAGCGATTGGTTAAGTATTGAAGGCGCTATGAGAAACGGTAGCAAAAGTGTGACGGAAGGAAGTCTATTATTAGCATCGGTGACCTTGACCTTGACCCCAGTGACCTAAAACCTCATCAAAAGGTAGAGGTCCATGCAAGGTACCTACATGCCAAATATAAAAGTGATTGGTTAAGTATTGAAGGCGCTATGAGAAACGGTGGCAAAAGTGTGATGGAAGGAAGTCTATTATTAGCATTGGTGACCTTGAACCCAGTGACCTCAAACCTTGTAAAAAGGTAGAGGTCCATGCAAGGTACCTACATGCCAAATATGAAAGCGATTGGTTAAGCATTTAAGGCGCAATGAGAAACGGTAGCAAAAGTGTGACGGAAGTAAGGAGTAAGTAAGTAAGTAAGAAAGGACAAACTGGCAGCTATATGCTCCGCCAAAATTTTTTCTGGCAGCATAACAATGATATAAAAATAGCAAACAATGACCATGCAGAAACACTATCAGGATAGCAATTTTTTTCTTACCCACTAATTGAACAACTGAATACCTTAATTTCTTGACCACTACTTTTACAACAGAATACCTCACTTTCTTAACCACTACTTTAACAACAGAATACCTCGCGTTCTTACCCACTCTTTGTACAAAAGAATAACTCACTTTCTTATCCACTCCTTGTACAACAGAATAACTCACTTTCTTACCCACTACTTGTACAACAGAATAACTCACTATTATAAGCCTCGGTGACCATAGTCAGGCGACACAAAAACTCTGGTTCATTGTACACTTGGGAACATGGGATCAATTGTGTTATTACTGAAATTCTAAAACACATTCATCTTCAATATTGCTGTGAATTATTTCTTTCTTTCATTGAATTTGTGGTTATTGGTATTCATTTTTATCATATATAAATATAAACTTAACAAAAGCTGTCATCATAGGATGACTTATGCCTCCTATTAACCCTTGATAGAAGTTATGAGCTTTTTTCGAAACCTAAACATAGATTTCAAAAACCTAAATGCGGACCCTAAGTTCAAGGTCAAGGTCACAGGGGTCAAAATTTGTGCGCGTATAGAAAGGCTATGTCCATATACACATGCATGCCAAATATGATTGAAATTGCTATCTGAAACGACATAGAAGTTATGAGCATTTTTCGAAACCTAAACGCAAGGTGTGACGGACAGACGGACAGTCCGATCACTATATGCCCTCCTTTGGGGGCATAAAAATGGTATGTATCTGGTTATGAACACATTAGAATTTATATGCATGTTTTTTGCAAATGACACGATGACAACACATGGCAAAAAGAGCATTGAACTTACTTTAAAAAGTTTGTTTATAACGCATGTTTGAGGTTTTGACCCTGTCATAAGCATTTTTATCGGAGTAATTTTAGTTACAGTGTACATTAATGCATTGAATCATAACCACTGATTAAAACTGGACATTAAAGTAAAGAATACTTGTATATGGGTTTTTATAATGAAACCAACAATTATATTATGTATATTTTTACATTCATTCTTCATTTAAATGTTTTTTTTGATGCATTTCAATGGGACTATACTATTTTTTCCAAGTAAGAAGTCCTAGGACTTCTGTTTTAAAATCATAGTGAGTAATTTTGAAAATGGCTGCATCATTCCAATGTGATCCCAGGGGCGACAAGAATTACCCAAATCTTCCCTAATCATGGACTCAATATACACTCTGTGCCCAAATCTCAATCAATCCAGGGCCGTACGCAGGAAATTTTGACTTCTGGCCATAACGGGAAGGATGCAGGAGGGGTCTTCCCTCCCTATTTTTTATGCTCCCCCAAAAAATTTTGGTGCAAATATAGTGCAATTCTTGTCCAGGCTATTTCTCAGCAACTAATGACCGGAATTCAATGAAACTTTATGGGAAGCTTCACTACCAAGAGGAGATGTGCATATTATCAGCAGGTTCTGGTGGGATGATTTTTCACAGAGTTATGGCCCTTTGAAATTTTCTATAAAAAATTCTTGTCCCCCCAACTGCTGTGCCCTCAAGACACATCTGAATATATAGTGCAATATTGTGACCAAAAAAATCTTTGGGGAGCATCACCCGTCTCCGACGGTTTCTTGTTTAATTTGATACTTTTTAAGGTGAATTTCAATTCTTAACCCTTTACCACTTAGATATGTATTTTGGGGCATTTGTGGTCCCTTAGAAAGTTACATTTAATTAAATACCTTTCTTACTTGATTCAAGATTTAAAGGTTTCATTTCCAACCCTCAGATACTGGTAAGCAGCCAACAGAATAAAACCTGAACAGACTGCAGGTTACTCCTGTATCATTTGCTTCCATTCGCTGCTTTTCTTTCCTTGGCCAGTCAAAGGACGTGTTACATTGAACATTGATAGATGTAGCATTCAGGATCACAAAGGGTAATTGACTGATCGGGGATGTGTGTACATGCGTTAAGAAAACATTGCCTAGGGGCTTGTCTCTACTGGGGAGTAAAATAGCGCTTATTCCCTTGTTAATTAGGGACAATAAAACATATCTCCTCTTTCGTATTGAGGGAAAGTGTACTGTGGGCCCTTTCATCAGAGAAAACTTGCAACTTACATGTAGGACCATTATTTGAAAAAATCCTCACCAGAGGGGACTAATGGTTTTCGCTGTGTGTGTCTGTCTGTGAGTCTGTCACACTTTTTTGGATCCTGCAATAACTTTAAAAGTTCTAAATATTTTTTCATAAAGCTTGAAACATAGATAGTGGCAATATTGACATTATGCAAGTCATTTCATTTTGTTCCTACGTCAAAAATTTTGGTTGCTATGGCAACAAATAGACTAGAAATACTGCTAAATATGATGGTTTTCTGGTTCCTGCAAGAACTTTAAAAGTTCTTCATATTTTTTCATGAAACTTGAAGTATGAATAGATGGCAATATGGACATTATGCACGTCATTTCATTTTATTCCTAAGTCAAAAATTCTGGTTTCTATGGCAACAAATAATAAAAAATAATAATCTGACAATGGTGGCATTTCTGACAATGGTGGAGCCGGTAGGGGACATATATTGCTTGGCAATAGTCTTGTTTAACATCATGTTTGTGTGATGGACACTATTGTTTTGTTTTATGCTTCATCTTTACTCGTGACAATATCATGAATACGTAATTTCCTAATAAAATTACTAAATATTAAATATAGTGTTTCCAATTTCGACCACATAATCTTGTTAAATTTTATAAGAACGCAATTAATGGTTCTTATGTATATAGTAAAGCCTACCTACAGACACAAAAGCGTATTTTTATATTAAGCGAAATTGATAATTGCAAAACCAGGAAGTTAATTAATCGATGATTCCAAGTTTTCCTTAGAAGTCAAAAACGAAAGTAGATCACAATTTTCAAAATAAAATAATATCGCCATATTAAAAGATAACCATTCTGATGCATTATATATGATTATAAATTAATTTTATGCAACGCGAAGAAATGATTTAAAATCAATAAGATTCGCCCCATAAATGTGGCAACAACTTACCAACGAACATCTCCGTAGAGATTGTTTGACAAAGTCATGTGGGACAGATGACGTCACGCGCATGCTCAGAACGGCGCCCACTGCAAGTCGGAGAAGGCGAAATTACTTTCTGTTTTGATCCGCTGTTTTTTCTTCTCTAGAGGGACATTTTCACCAAAATGTCGTGATAGGTAAGTTATGTTGCATTATCATACACTTTACTACGCAAAAAGGGATTAAAAAATTCATAGATTTGACTTGTTTGCGGATCTGAAAGATTTTATAAACTAATTACTTGGATCTGTCAGTTTTGCAGAAACATTAATATGTATTAAATTCTTTGGATTCTTGATTTTGAAATCATAAACTATGTTTATCAATTGTTAATTTGTTGATTATATAACATGTTTACGGTTATATATTGCCTTGTTTTATTTGTAAAACGTTTATTTTCTCATAAACATCGCTAGTTTCGTTTTCCATTCATTATTGCTGTGTGGGATTTGGACATACTTGCAGGATTAGTTCTTCTTGAATGCTCTGAGCTTTTATGAGTACATACGTACAGCTCATAGTTCTGCTTGTCAAAGGCAAAAACAATGTAAAAAAATAATGTCTCACATATGTCCATAAAATCGAGTTCAATCAACCTAATACATCGTTACAAACACAATAAATGTTACCATCGACACCCGTTTGCGTGTATTTTGTTGAGAAATGCGCAAAACATAAACTTGATAACAAATTGTTTATGGCGGAAGTTGTGACTTGTCGATTAGTGCAAAGCGAAAGAAAAGGTTACACTGCACAAATTGTTTCACCGTAGTATCTGACGATCTGGTCTTATGGTAGCAGTTGAAATTGTATTGCGTATAACAGTGTAGTTTGAATTAGGACACATTTTTATTATTATTCTTGCGATCGGATAAGTGGTAGAGTCCGTGCTTTTAGATACGGCATTTTAGAAACAGTTATTGCGCTGTATACTAATTGAACTGAAAATCCGGAAAAAAACTGGATGTAGTGTCGGGTGTTCTTACATGCCTAGAGATAAGGCTGTAGTATGGAATACTTAATAAATATTTTATTTTTATACATGCTGTTGAATTTAGTATTTAATTAATTAACGAAATGAAATAAATATTAGTAATATTTATTGGTACATGTCGTTGTAAACACACCGCGTGCCTTCCTTTAATTTTTCTTTTGGTGAATAAAAACTGTTCCACAAGTTGACATTTACATTTACAGTTGACGTGTTTGAAATTTTGATCAAAATCTTTCTTCTGCAAGCACACCACATCATGTAAGTTATCTTAATTTGCTCATTATAGATATATTGACCATCTATTTGTGTTAAGTCATGCCAGAAAATATTTTATGTTGCTGATTTTACCAATAAGTCAGCGCCCGGAATCCAGACGGTAAAATTGGTATGGTAAATCGTAAAACCAGTTGCAACTCCCAGGACCCGGAGGGTCAATAGCTGGGAGTTAGATTATTGCAACTACTTTCAGGATACGTCATTATTTTTATGGCTGTCCGCAGAAAGTTTTGACTGAGGATGGGGGGCAACGGGGAAGGGTGCTGGGGGAGGGGGTCTTCCCTAACTTTTTTTTTTTTATCTATCACTTTTCAATGTGAATTTTAATGCTTAAAAAACTTATTTTGTAAGATACATGTATGAAATATAACACAGGGGCCAATAAAAAAAAATAAAAAAATTAGTATATGTAAGAAAAAGAGCTACCCCAGATGATCATGTCCATGAACATGTGTATTTTCGCAATTATTGCATAAACAAAGCACACATACCAAAATAAATTAAAATAACATTGAAAACAATATGTCTTGTTCATTCGTCATCTACAAAATAATTTGATTATTTCATATGACGTTGTACAGTTCAGGGTTGTGTTTCACATATGCCTCACTCAGCCATCATCAGAAATGACCAGGCTTTACCTTCTGATAGGCAGTTTTCGCTTTTAAATGTGTTCAAACAGTGGATTAAAATGCAAATTTGAAATGAACCCGTGCAAAGTAAGAAATGAGGAATTATTTTGAAATTTACTGGTCATTGAGGTTGCCAATAAAATAGGGGCCTAATGCTGTTGTCAAGGGAGTGCAGATGGTATAATTTGAAAAGTGGATTTAAATATTTGTTGCCTTTATCCCTGCATGCATGAGGAAACTGGTGCTTATTCAAACTTCCCCATTTATGCTTGGAAAGTCGTCAAAGGCTTGAGTTATTAACAAAGTTAAGGGAAGTAACTATGCGTGGACCAGTTTATGGATATGACAAATACATAACAGGGCTTGAACACATTAATCGCCTTGTTAATACACGATTTCTCCTGTTCAAGCCCTCCTTTTGCCAAGTTTCTGCACCCCGCCAGAGGGCATTATAGATAGAGTTTATGCAAAAATAAGTTTTAAAGCGCAAAAAAGACGGATTTCTACCTTGTAACCACCAGATATATTCTAATATGCTTAGATAAAAGTAAATCTATAGCTTAGTTAGCAAGTAATTTATTATTTTTCAAACGGTATCGCTTTTAAAACCGAAACTAGGATTTCTAGACGTATACGTCCAATGTCGTCCATTACGACAAACGCGATTATTTTAAGTTTTAAAGCACAAAAAAGATGGATTTCTGCTTTGAAACCACCAGATATATTCTTATTGGCATATAGATAAAATATGTTTCTTATATTTTATACTTAAATTTTCTATGCCAAATAAGGTGTGTGGCTTTAAGTATTCATTTGGCAATGTGTTACCAATGCTAAAAGGTTGAACTGGAATGTCCCTTGAATACTAGAAATCAACGATTTGATAGTGATTTGGGTTGCATTCTGAATTGAGTAACTAACTTAAATGAGATTTTTAGATTTGCCTTGGTGGGTGAGAACCCTCTTCAACATTTTAATGTTTTCTCAGTGATTGGGTTTGACATGGGACCTTTATATGATATGATCCAAATATGTATAATCATAAATTTTACATACATTTGTATGTGTGTGACAAAAACATACCTATAAGGATTGGAACATTTTGCAATATAGAAACAAAAAGCACAGATTTATTTTTCAATAAAACATAACTTATAATATTTATTTCTGAAGTTTAGCATGATATGTTTTGCTGTGAATAGTCATAATAAAATTGTTTGTTGCCAATAACGTGACCGACTCTAATTTTTATGCCGACCTTAAACTTTTTTTTCAGGTTGAGTTAACTTCCATTTTTCTAAATTCACTAAAATAACATTTAGTTAAATAATAATAAATAATTAAAAATATAAATATTAAATGTTTGCAAAAATAATTTTAAAGTAACGAACATTACCTACAGAAATAATATTTTATAGAGTATTGAAAGATGTCTGCATGTCATTGCATACTTTTATAAAATAGGTAATCAAAAGAAAAAATCAGCATAAAAAAGTTCAGCCGACCTACTTGACCTACTTATTTGGCTGTGTTAGTGAAAACAACTAACAAGATTTGGGGTCTTTGTTTTTTGTAAATATGTTATAATATACCTTTTCATTGCAATACATTTTGGAATAAATCATTCGAGTGAGTGTTACAAATTGAACAAAACACTGAGGGCCCTCTCTCAAAATAATGACCATCCTGGTAGTCCCAATTTATAAATGATTTGGGGCTGCCTGGCTGTGTATGATAATGGTTTTACCTGACACACATTGACAAGAATTATATAACTCATGTTAAGTTATAATCCAGATACTATTCACAGTTTGAAATATGTCTCATATAAATTGTTTGTTTATTAAAATTAGTTCATGTAATAATTGATACCAAATAATTTTTCAGTTTTAAACCGTTTTCTATTATCAACAGTGAAATAAACGATCATTATAGTAATGCACTACAGTGCAACATAGCAGATTGTAACCGTTTCAGCGACAAGATGTGACAAGTCCATATACTCTTGAGTGCCTCTATTGTATTTTTTTACCTGACCTTTTCATATAGCATAATAAAAAGGACGAATTTATGTGAGGTACAATATTATAGAATATTTTGAACTCATTTATTTGATTTTGGACACATTGTACCAAATATGTAGTATCTGAAGGAATCATAATGTCAGCTTTTAATACTAGTTATTACTAGGGATGGCAAAATTATTCTAATATTCGATTGAATGGTCAGTATTCGAATAACAGAATTGATATATGGATATTCGCAATTTTTTTCCAAACGTAATTGCCCTTATATTTAATGACCTTCGAGCCTCTTATTAAGTGGCACCCGAAATTACTTGGGATTAACATGTTTGCTGTGACGTTCTTCGTGTCAAACTGATACCCCGGCCCGTGTCAGCGTTGACTGCGCAATGCGATATACACACTCTAAGAAAGGCCCCGAACTGTTGTTTGTCAATGGGGTGCCAATAAACGGCCTCAAGTGACTGGTGAATAATAATTAAGTTTCTGTGATCACCGTATGAACAGCCATTAAAATGTGTGATTTACTAAAATTGCGCAATGGAATATACACACTCTAAGAAAGGGCCCAAACTGTCGCATTAAAACGGCTCTGTCACCATCGAAAGGCTTTGTGATGTACTTGTATGACTTATTGATATGTTTCTTCTTATAAACGTACATGATATCGTTATTTTAAAATTTCACATAAAAATGAAATTCTAAGACATGATGTTTTTCCTGATATTTTTTTCTTGAATATATGGTGTACTTTGCATGCCTCATTGATATGTCTCTTTATATGAACGTACAGTCATGCTATCGTTACTTTATTTTTTCAAATAAAAGTTAAATTTTATGACATGTTGTTTTTCCTTCTATTTGTGCCCAATAACAGTATCTGTCATAGAATAAGCCGACAGCTGTACAATTATTTGATAGCAACGTTAATAAACAGCCTCGTATTCAGCAAATAACACAGAACAAGTTTCACTCTTTTCTGATATCTTTCGCCTAAAAAGGCTTTTTCAATTTTTTTTTTACAATTAAGCTACATTTTCTTTATATTTCTCACCACACCAACTGTATATTTAATTGTTTTTCTTTGTAAATTTATTTTTAATTTTTCCTACTGGATACGAAACTAAGTAATAGAAGTTAAATCAATCCAGCCGTTTTATGCGAATATTCGAATATTCTATTGAATGGATTTGCGAATATTCAAATACCAATATAGGTATTCGATGCCATCCCTAGTTATTACATACGCTAGCCAAAATAAGACTTATACATGTACTTGTGAACAACTTGAATTTAGTGATATGTTCATACTTGGTTTTGTTATGCATATCTTTCCCACCATATAGGCAACAATATTGTCAGTATAAGAATATTTGTTTTTTGCATACAAAAAACATATGTACCGTAAAACGTGTATTACGCGCATTTATGTGTAATGCGCATCTACTTTTTTAAGCTAAAAAATCGGGAAAAAAAGTTTTTGAAGCAAAAAAATCGGGGGAAAAATTCCGTACCACAGGCTAACTGAAAATCGTTATATTTACATTGCCTATCTTCCGTGTCATTTATTGCTTCAATTATTAATTATTTAAAGACGATAACGATACAACTAGTTTGTGTGTTTAAAAAAAAATCATATTATGCGTAAAAATAAATGTTTGGATTTAAATGAATTATGCATGAAATGCACACTTTCCACAAGGATTACCACCATGGTTTTTATCATATGTCTCAGAAGTTACTGTCCACGATTTTATCGTGGAGGAGTTCACATAACGGATGGATTAGTTATAACTAAGAAACTGACATTATCTATTGGTATTGTCACGTGGTTATTCATGTATGACTTATTCACAACCGAGCGTTTATTTACATTGCTGATATCATGCGTTCTTTTCGAGTGTCTATAATTGACAGGAGTTTTTAACGACTCAAACTTCTCAACACCATTACTACATTACCGGCGATAAACAAACAATGGAGGTGTGAAGCCGTTTTGATAATAGCCCAGTTACACAAAACTTGACAGGTGACGCAAATTGCTCGATAACCACATCCTCAATCTTGACAAGACGTATGAAAACGTGTAAACAAACACAACATCAATTTCATTAACACATTTGAAAAGCAAGAAAAATAATCATAAATATATCGGGAAAGACCTTGCCGACATACTATTGTAAATCGACAAGTGCCTCCAAATAAATTGTGTAACCCTAGTACAGTAGGGTATAACACTATTATTATCATAGTTACAGTTTATACCCGGAAACAGAATGATACGAATTACCGCAACTGGGTAACTGACAGGGAAAAAATGTCTTGGCATGGCTGTAGTTGTGCATACACGCATCAAGTTTTTAAAATGAAATTTTGGGGTAAAAAAGTGCGCCTTATACACAACTTTTTACGGTATTCATCATAACACTACTTAATTTAATATATTCATGCATAATCATGCATGATGGTTATATGAGTGTGAGGTTGACGTTGGCAGGCTAAAAAGTCTATATTAATTTTGCACACATATTAGAGCTACACATTTTAAATCATCCAGTATCTGTAAAGACAGTACACTGCAATGTGGGTCAGCTAAAGATAGGGGCATTTGTCAGATAAACTGATAATGTGCCCACTGCCTACAATCAGGTAGAATTTATAAGTGCACATTGAATTTCAATCTCTGGCCCAGATTTGAATTGAAAAGTGTATCATTATACTTTGTATAGCAGAGACAATTTAAGCAATCACTTATTTTACCGTCATCAATTTTTAAGCAAGTACACATTAAATTATCAGAGCTGTCAACACTACTTTAAAATATTTTGTTTTAAATTAAATATTCTTAGATAAATGAACTTTCTGTTCAGAAATATGCACGGAAAATAATTATTTGCTCAAAGTGTTTCTAGTCGCAGAAAATTTAACTCGCTAAATGCATATACATACACTACCCATTATTTTTACTTAATTGTATCAGTTTTTTTTTAACATAATCATTGTTAAAAAATGCATTTCACAAATGAAAGATGGATTGCATTCAAATTAAAATGATTTGGATTCGTATTAAGAGCTAATGCCAAGACAGATTTGTTAAGTTTGTACTGAAGCGTATTGAAATAAACGTACAGAAAAAAATGTTTCGCTGTAGTTTGACAAATGTATAAAAATATTATGTTGTTTATATGCTTTTCTATCCTGTTAATTACAACTCACTGTGGATATAAGGTGTTATTTCAGCACTCATAAATGCTGTAATTGGTACATGGTCAGCTTCTCTATTAGTTTGATTTGAAGTGTTTGTGTCACCAATTTATGTACAGTACAGCCAACTCGGAACAAACATATTTTGCGATCCGCGGAGTCAAGGCGCAACGAGTCGATGCCGAGTCGGCCGTTGAAGCCGCGCCAATATGAGGCGGCATGTCGCATTTCGCGGCGATGCTTTGCATCTGTCTGCCAAGGCAAGCCGCCATCCGTCATATGATGCCAACTTGATGCGCATCATAAACTAAAATTCTTTTAAAAATGATTAGTTAGTCAATAAATTTTAAAAGAACAATAATAATAATATTTAAAATCATAATTAATTTAATGTATCTATTACTGCATACTTCCTATTTTTACCGTCCCTACTTATTACCCGATAATCCTGTATATTCCAGTTTTATAGCAAATTCTGGTGAATTTTTACGATAAAAGTTCTCATGAATTTCAAGAAATACAAACATTCACAATTTTTCTTAAGGCCAGAGTTTTATTATTTTCTGTTTAACTGGATTTTTTTTTTAAAGTTTGAGTAGGGGGAGGAAAAAAAGCACACAAAAAACCCAAAAACGTTTCGTAGGACAAAAAAATAAAAATAAAATATAATAAAAATCAAAATATTTTATTTTTGAAAGTTACTAAAAACTGTTTAAAAAACTACCTGTAAACTTGCTTGGTATTGCCAGACAGTCCCCAGTCAGTATAAAGTGTGAGGGGACTCAAAAAATTTCAAAAACATGAAAAGAAGTTAAATGTTTTAAGTAGCAACCCATATATAAATTTTAACTCACAAAAATCTTTAATGTTTTGATACTAACTAACTTAAAGATCTCATTAAATCCTGCTCAGAATCAGATCAGTTTGAATTATTTATTTATCTCAACTTCTTTCAAAGTTACATGTATGGTAATTTGAAACTTAGGAAAAATAGCCATTTTGGTGATTTTTTTCCTTATATTAAGCGTTCAAGTTGGTATTCGATTCACAGATCCGCGTTTAATAACTTTAAGTTTCTTTTTTCTGTATTTTTTTGCTATACCGGTACATGGTACAAAGTTGAAATTTGGCATACTGATCGCATTTTTCCTGTAGATTACCATAAAAGCATTATTTTCTTGATCACAAATGGGTATAGTACATGTACCCTTATTTTCATTGAGTGACAATTTGGGTTGTTTTTTTCATAAATATATTGTCGAAAAGCATAACATCACAACATGTGCTTTTAAATGGTGAAAATCTTTAATAAGTCAATACTACATTAAACAAGTAAACTGCAATAATTTCAAGTGCTTACATATGGTACGATTCAATAAAACAAAATAAAATAAAATCTCAATATTTCAATACTAAAACATTCAAGGACAATTTAGAGAATTATTTTTTGAGTTCCTTTAATTAGAAATAACCCTTCCTCGTTCGAACAGCATATACAGTCCATCCCCTACCTTCGGTCACCCCTCATCGCTGGTCGCCCCGTGTAGGCGGCCGGTGTGTGCCGCGACTGTCGATAAACACTATATAATGCACCCCTCTTAAGGGTAACCCGTTTCTCAGGCCAGGGGCCAGCTATTTTGCATCCCAAATGTTAAATTTCCCCCATATGAGTGGTCTCGCGCGAGTAAGTCAGTCATATACATTGGCAAAATTACACCGACGCAACGGAGATAAAATCGATACTTACTTCCAGTCTGTGGTTTAGGCTCTGTAGTACTGAAGCGTGTTGTGTAGTAAACATTTTGACAGCCACTTTGCAAATTGCAATTAATAAGCGGCGGATTATCGGGTTATCGGGTTAAAAGCAATATGTGACCGTTTAATCTTTTTGTTTCCGCATGTGCGAATATCACCTATTATTACTGGAAAAGAGATATTAATTTATAATTTATTATTTGTAGTTGTTGAATTATACTATTTCAAGCACACACTATGACAATTATCGGCCAATTAAAGTTAAAAAGAACAACAAAACTTTTAGCCGAAATCAACTGATCTACATGTTCTCTGTGCTACAAAGTTTTTATCAAAAAATCAATACACGCACACTTTTCACGTGACATTGTACATTGGTGCATAATTTTCGCGTGCTTTTGTCAGGACAAAGGAAATATATGAGGACTTTTTTTAAATTTGTTAACGTCTCGTTAACATAAAACAATCGGGAGTGTGTTTCGGATTACGAATTATTACGGTATTCTCAATGGGGAATTAAACAAAGCATTAATATTTGATTTTATATTCACAATTATTTCAATATATTAATTTTGATAAAACCCTTTACGCGGCGAAAAAATGTTTTTATAATTTATACATGAAAAGCACGATTGCCAGGAGGATTACATCCGGTTGCTATTATCAGTCTCTTAAGTAACTGGCCACGATTTTATCGTGGAGGAGATCACTGTTGGGACCAATTCGTGTGGTAGGTATTACAAAGCCATAAAACTGCAATAAACCAATTAAATTATCCATTGATAGTGACACAGGAGATATTCACGCATAACTGATTCACAACTGTTCCCATCTTATGTGCATTGGGACCATACAACGCGCATTGTGTAAACAATGAATCATGAGAATGATTCTTTTTCATTGACTTGATTCTGATGATGATGATGATATTGATGATGATTAGAAAGATGAATATTATTTTTTTGAATGAAAATTTTGTTCTATAGCTGATTTTAGAAAGGAAGAAATACAATTATTTTAAGTCTTTACATTGTTCAGTATATGTACACATATTTACCATTTTGTTTATACAAAAATTGAACAGTTGGCCATGCACTCATCAACTCCAGACTCCCTATGACCCAACCCCCTCTTAAGAGGCCACCCTGCTTAAGCAGCCAATTTTGCCGTTTCCCTTGATTGGCTGCTTAAGAGGGGTTGGACTGTATTTGCACAGAGCTATTAGCAGTTTGCACTGAGTCGACTGACTCACCAATTGTTTAAACAGTTGTCTTTTTTACACACACATTAAAGTCTTTTCTCAGTAATTGTTCAACAGTTTGAAAACAAGGAGCTTACTTCTTACTTCTTTTAAAGCTCAAGAACAATGTTTACTTTTGATGTCAGAGTTGATGGGAGCTAGCACATTCTTACAGTCATTATTTAACATACAGAGCATTTCTACAAAATGTCTTAAGGTATAACCATTCTTCTTCTACAGTTGAATATTTCAATGACGATTCCATTTGTCAATGAACTGGGTTTTTCAACTTGCTTGTTTCTGGATCTGGATGGGTACTTTGCAGGGACCTTCGGCATCGGCCCAACGGTAGAGAGGCGGGTCAGGTTAGTCAGGTTAGTCACACTGTAGGACAGTTGACCTGAAACTGCAAACTGTGTTTGCGCGCATTTAACTTTCTTCTTGATTATTCCACTCTATTTATGTCTTCTGGAAAAAAATAGTTTTTAAAAAGTAGGGTTTAACACTTGATTTGTATGATACACATAGAGTTTTTTGCTAGAGTACTTTCCAACGATGTCATCCGCTTTTAAGTCTGAGAAAGTCTTAGGGGGAACTCTGCATTCAGATTTCTGAACTGGGGTAAGGAAGTCTTGGCTTGGCATGGCTGGTACCTGCCCTAAACCACCTTATAGAAGAAGATTTTGTCCGTTGGCCTTTCTTTTCTCTTGGAGGGGTTATGATGGAGTTGCAGCATAGTCCCACTTCCTGCTGAAGGGATCTGGATACTCCATCGTTACTCTTTGCAGTCTTTCACCTTTAACACAGCCAGACACACTGGAAAAATAACAAAACATATCAAATATTTATAAAATAATAAAATGCATATAAAAATCGTTTTGATGTCGTTTTCCTCCATTATCTGGCAGCTTTGCAAAATCGCGAAAAAATGGTACGAACACGCGAATAAAATTTTAAATGATAGGGAAAACATTTCAGCTTAAGGAGGGGAAAACTTTTATATTTCTGAGGCGGAAACCACCTGTATTCGGCTTTAATCAGAGGGGAGAAAAATCACTGATATGAGCTTTATATTTTAAGTTGTTAATTCCAGATAGGCAATAGCCCGTTTGAATCCTCTCTTTTATGTAGATATGTAACCTTTGTTTTTGTTTTTTAAACTTTAACATTATAATAAAAGTGTTCTTATCTATTGAATTGAACTTTTTTTTTATGTTTGTGTTTACACAAACCTTTCACATAAAGAATGAATGCTGTCTTCAAAAAGCTGGGATTTTTTTAAAAATTTGGTTAATTTTTAACCAAATTAATTTGAAGTGATGAAAAGTACACTTAAGTGTATAATGCGCTTAAACAATTCACTTTCAATACATCATAAAGTGTATTATTTGTATGACTGAAAATGCACTTAAGTGTATTAATGCGCTTAAAAAATCACTTTTAATACTGTAAGGTGTATTATTTGTATGACGGGCAATGCACTCAAGTGTATTAATGCGCTTAAAAAAACCACTTTCAATTTTGTAAGGTGTATTATTTGTATCAGTGGAAATGCACTCAAGTGTATTAATGCGCTTACAAAAATTCACTTTGAATACTCAATGAAGTGTTTTATTTGTATGACTGGAAATTCACTCAAGTGTACCGTAAAAAGTTGTGTATAAGGCGCACTTTTTTACCCCAAAATTTCATTTTAAAAACTTGATGCGCGTTATGCACAACTACAGCCATGCCAAGACATTTTTTCCCTGTCAGTTACCCAGTTGCGGTAATTCGTATCATTCGGTTTCCCAGTCTTTAAACTGTAAGTATGTTAATAATAGTGTTATATTTACGATCTGAATAAGATGGACAAACATTATAAAGTTAACATAAATATTTTCTATCTTTTTCATGTACGTACAGAGCATTGAAATCAAATAAATTTGAAGAAGAGAATGAAAAACAAGGAAGCCATTTTTATTTAAATGTTATTGTTTTCCCACAATATTATACCCTACTGTACAAGGGTTACACAATTTATTGGGAGGCACTTGTCGATTTACAATAGTATGTCGGCAAGGTCTTTCCCGATATATTTATGAATATTTTTCTTGCTTTTCAAATGTGTTAATAAAATTGATGTTGTGTTTGTTTACACGTTTTCATACGTCTTGTCAAGATTGAGGATGTGATTATCGAGCAATTTGCGTCACCTGTCAAGTTTTGTGTAGCTGGGCTATTATCAAAACATGCGAACCGGCAAACGGCTTCACACCTCCATTGTTTGTTTATCGCCGGTAATGTCGTAATGGTGTTGAGAAGTTTGAGTACTATAAAGTCTCCTGTCAATTATAGACACTCGAAAAGAACGCATGATATCAGCAATGTAAATAAATGCTCGGTTGTGAATAAGTCATGCATGAATAACCACGTGACAATACCAATAGATAATGTCAGTTTCTTAGTTATAACTAATCCATCCGTTATGTGTACTCCTCCACGATAAAATCGTGGACAGTTACTTCGGAGATATATGATGAAAACCTTGATGGTATCCTCGTAAAAAGTGTGCATTTCATGCATAATTCATTTAAATCCAAACATTTATTTTTACGCATAATATGATTTAAAAAAAACACAAACTAGATGTATCGTTATCGTCTTTAAAATAATTAATAATTGAAGCAATAAAAGAACACATAAGATCGGAAATGTAAATACAACGCAGGGCTCGACATTAAAGGTAGTCCGACTGTCCGGGACAACCAAATTGTTAGTCCGGACAAGTAAATAAAGAATTTGCTAGTCCGACGGGACAAGTGGTCATTTTAATTGTATAACTTAGAAAAAATGCCTTTAAAGCCATTACTTCTGTGGAGATATCACTCAACTTTTCCGAGTATATTTTGTATACGTTTAATCGTCGAAGCCCGAGATATTCCGATACTTCCATGTGATACATGTACTACACTGTACTGTTTACAAGGAAAGCAACCCTTAACATTTTTTTCTTTGCCAAGATAACAAGAATATTCTCCCTTGTAAAGAATATGCATTTTACGACACCGGTACACACCGATCTTACAGACAATTAACATAGTGACGTCCTCTCTATGTATAGAATGATTTTGTTTTTTTAAATATCAGTTAAGTACTGTACATATACATCACTTTTAACATTTTCTGTTTGATGTTGGCAACACACAAGTTTTTGTCAGGTATTATGGCTTTGTATAATGTTTAAAAATCAATAATCTTGAGTTTTCCTGTTATTCTAGTCAGTTCTTTTTGTATTGAAATTGCCTACAATTATGTTTACATGTATTTTGAACGATTCAAGTCTTTATAATTTGAGCATTTTGTATTATTTCATTATTTTGCAAAGTACTGAGCAGAATAAGATATAATGGTCAGGACAAGTTGCTTTTTGGTCAGGACAAGTGAAATTATGGTCTACTTGTCCGACTGGACAAGTGGTTTCAAAAGTTAATGTCGAGCCCTGCAACGATTTTCAGTAAGCCTGCGGTACGGAATTTTCCCCCAATTTTTTTGCTTCAAAAACTTTTTTTCACGATTTTTTAGCTTAAAAAAGTAGATGCGCGTTATACATAAATGCGCGTTATACACAACGTTTTACGGTATTAATGAGCTTACAAAAATTTACTTTGAATACTCCATGAAGTGTATTATTTGTATGAGTTAAAATACACTCAAGTGTATTGATGCACTTGAAAGATTACTTTAGTTACTGATAAGTGTATTATTTGTATGACTGGAAATGCACTCAAGTGTATTAATAAGCTTAAAAAATTCGCTTCTAACAGGCCTCACGCTGGGCTCAGATTTTAGGGAGAAGTGACTTCTCACTGGACACTGATTTAGGGAGAAGTGAGGAGACTCTAGGGAGAGGTGGAGAGACTCGGACACAAGGGTTTGCATGTAGGGCATTGCAACACACATATGTGTATCACATTATTGAAGTATGCCACTGTAGTACACATAATTTTATTTCTTTTGTGTATCTTAATTTTTCCAGCAGTTCTAATTAACCAAGTAATAATAAACACGACAGATAAATAACTAAAATTTTACTAGCTCTATATTCAATCCATTTTGATGTAAATATCATATTATACAGACTGAAGTATTTCAAAGATAATATGTTTATGAAGCAGTAGATAACATAAGCTTAATAAAACTGTCAGACCAGATAACTATTTATGTTTGAAATATGACATTTAGCATATGCTTTCTTAATAATTATGCCCCCCTTGGAAGAAGAGGGGTATATTGCTTTGCACATGTCGGTCTGTCGGTTGGTCGGTCGGTCCGTCCACCAGGTGGTTTCTGGATGATAACTCAAGAACGCTTGGGCCTAGGATCATGAAACTTCATAGGAACATTGATCATGACTCGCAGATGACCCCTATTGATTATATGGTCACTAGGTCAAAGGTCAAGGTCACGGTGACCCGAAATAGTAAAATGGTTTCCGGATGATAACTCAAGAACGCTTAGGCCTAGGATCATGAAACTTGATAGGTAGATTGATCATGACTCACAGATGACCCCTATTGATTTTCAGGTCACTAGGTCAAAGGTCAAGGTCACGGTGACCCGAAATAGTAAAATGGTTTCCGGATGATAACTCAAGAACGCTTATGCCTAGGATCATGAAACTTGATAGGTAGATTGATCATGACTCGCAGATGACCCCTATTGATTTTCAGGTCACAAGGTCAAAGGTCAAGGTCACGGTGACCCGAAATAGTAAAATGGTTTCCGGATGATAACTCAAGAACGCTTATGCCTAGGATCATGAAACTTGATAGGTAGATTGATCATGACTTGCAGATGACCCCTCAGGTCACTAGGTCAAAGGTCAAGGTCACGATGACCCGAAAAAGTAAAATGGTTTTTGGGATGATAACTCAAGAACGCTTATGCCTAGGATCATGAAACTTCATAGGTACATTGATCATGACTCGCAGATGACCCCTATTGATTTTGAGGTCACTAGGTCAAAGGTCAAGGTCACGGTGACCCGAAATAGTAAAATGGTTTCCGGATGATAACTCAAGAACGCTTATGGCTAGGATCATGAAACTTGATAGGTACATTGATCATGACTGGCAGATGACCCCTATTGATTTTCAGGTCACTAGGTCAAAGGTCAAGGTCACGGTGATCCGAAATAGTAAAATGGTTTCCGGATGATAACTGAAGAACGCTTATGTCTATGATCATGAAACTTCATAGGTACATTGATCATGACTGGCAGATAACCCCTATTGATTTTCAGGTCAAAGGTCAAGGTCAAGGTGACCCGAAATAGTAAAATGGTTTCCCGATGATAACTCAAGAAGGCTTATAGCTAGGATCATGAAACTTCATAGGTACATTGATCATGACTCGAAGATGACCCCTATTGATTTTCAGGTCACTAGGTCAAAGTTCAAGGTCACTGTGACATTAAACATATTCTTACAATGGCTGTCACTACAACTGAGAGCCCGTATGGGGGGCATGCATGTTTTACAAACAGCCCTTGTTATTTGTTATGGTTTATAGTCTTTCCAATTTCAGTTTCATGTTAATTCGAAATATGATAAACCACACCTTCTGCATCACCCCATCTGTATTCTTCATACTATTTCTTCTTTAAAGAACTTAAAAATTAAATCATAATCGACGAAAAATAATGTATCCGAAAACGACAGTCCGAAAAATTGTACGCGTTGCGCACATAAAACAAATTGTGCATATCGTTTGACAGCAAAAAAATGAAAATCGGAAACCTAGCAAATACGTAATTAATATACAATTTAATTGACATATTGCTTTACAATAGCATAGTTTGTGGGTAAAAAACAACAAAATTATCACCTTTTAATTTCAAACGATAATCAGCAGAAAGTTGTAACATCATCGACATAGATCCAATTATTTAATTATCATCCTTTTGTTAATTCAGATCGATAGTCAGTAGAAATGTAAAGTGATCAACTTAGAAATAATTTTTTTATTGTTAGGCTCCTTTTTATTTGTTTATCTTTAAATACGACGTTTGCAATCAGCCGCTTTACATGTAGTGTTGGCAGACGACAATATCAACTGTGTATTTCCATGAATGACCCAATATTATTTGTGAGCGAACTCAATGTTGATTGGGCAGCTACCATGTTACTTGAATGCTGACTTGACCAATATCTCTCGCCAATTAGATAAGTTCGGAGATTGGGAGAATCGGGGCGGGGTTTACCTCAAATTACCTGCTCCGGGCTGTGACAGTGTGTATTGGAAAATTGAGTCAGACCTTGACATCAAGAAAACCAGATGTAAACAAATTCCGATAAGATGGAGACTGGTAGTCCCTTTTTATCTACAATTTCTTAAATTTTAGGCGATGTTTGGCGTAAGAAAGCAACTAAGTCGCTCACGTCGCCCCCTAGCGCGAGCCCTGTCTAATTCTGTAATGTGTATTATTTGAAGGACTGGAAATTCACTCAAGTTATTAATGCGCTTTAAAAAATTCACTTTGACCATGAAGTGTATTATTTGTATGTCTTAAAATACACTCAAGTGTATAAATGCGCTTGAAAATAAAATAAACTTAAGCTCACTTGTTAACATAATAAACACACTTAAGTGTATTATTTAGTGGAAAAACATACACTTATGTGTATAAACACACTAGTAAAGTGTTTTTTCAACAGAATAAAATGCACTTGTTACGCAAAAAATACGGTGCCAATAACATGCGCATTAAATGTGCATTTAATGTGCATTAAATGCGCATTTAGTACACTTTTTCGAGAAGGGGTCCATCAGTCAGTACGTACGTTGGAAAACTTTAACATTGCCCATAACTTTTGCAATATTATAGATAGCAACTTGATATTTGGCATGCATGTGTATTTCATGGAGCTGCACATTGTAAGTGTTTAAAGGTCAAGGTCATCCTTCAAGGTCTAAGGTCAAATATAATATGGCTTCAAAGCAGCTCAGTAGGGGGCATTGTGTTTCTGAAAAACATATCTCTTGTTTTTTGCAGGTTCTGAGGTTCAGAAATATGGCAGATCATAGATCAATATCACCTAGACTGAACAAGCCAACAAAAAGTGGTGATTTTAGAGATCAACATGCACAGAGCAGAGAAAGGCAAAATGATGACACAGGAAGACAGGATCAAAGACCTCAAGATATAACTCCTCCTAGACCACCTCCACTATCAAGGCAGACTTCTTTTGAAGGAGGCGCTACAGGGGCAAGGCACAATGATGACACAAGCAGACAGGATCAAAGACCTCAAGATAATACTCCTCCTAGACCACCTTCACTATCTAGGCAGACTTCTTCTGAAGGAGGCGCTACAGATGTAAGGCAAATTGATGACACAGGAGGACATGATCCAAGATCTCAAGATAATACTCCTCCTAGACCACCTCCACTATCAAGGCAGACTTCTTCTGAAGGAGGCGCTACAGGTGTAAGGCAAAATGATGACACAGGAGGACAGGATCAAAGACCTCGAGATAAAGATGGTCTTGATATAGGAAAACCTCCAGTACCAGTATCAAGGCAGAATTCAACAGGTAGTGGTGGTAAAGGCACACAGATTCCTTCAGAGGTTAAGACTCCTGCAACAGAACAATCAGGGAAAGTTGGACAGAATTCGCCACAACCAAATAAAAGGGTGACATCTCTGTCAGATATAAAGACTGCAAAAGATAAACCAGAACCATCAGATGAAAATGGTGATGAAGGGATAGGGTCAAAGTCAAAAACGGGACTGCAGGATACATTAGATAACAATGGTAACACAGACACTGATCCTGGCAAGAGCAAAACATCTTCAGCTGGTACTAAATCAGATGTTAATGCATCCCATGATTCTACACAAAATACAGAGGGAGAGTCACATGACGAATGTCCATCCCCAAACACAGGCCCTGGAAATTTAGGTGAGAATGATACTCTAAGATGTTGAATTATTTGGCTATTATATTTGTTGCACAGTCAGATTGAAGCAATAATATAATTGTTATACAGTCTGCAAAATTAATCTGTTACATGATTACCAATGCCATGAAATCTTGCTCAGGCAATATAAAATATACAATCACCCATTTTGAAATGAAACAAAAATAGAAAAGGTTGTTTGAAAATATGCGAACAAATCAATTTAAACATTTCAGAGGTAAATGTTCACAGTAACATCGCTTGAAATTATTTCTCTTACATACCGTATGTTCATTCAGTATTGATCTTCCTTGGAAAGTGTAATGTAGCAATGAGCGTTTTTAAATTGTACAACACTTCGATACATTTAACATCTTAAATGGTACATTGACAAAAAAAGATTCAGGCTTTTTGTTAAATTTCTAAATAGATTATTTTTTTGTTATTAATACAGTGAGTTCGTCAGTTCCGAATCACTATTGAAACTACCCATGTATATTTTAAAACGGCGATCGATTTTAATTTCGGATATAGGGCGTATTACATATAATTTTAACCTCTATGCTTCGCTTACCTTGATTTTGAATTTGGTTCGAAATATAAATGAGTGTTTATGTTATTTCTAAACCGAAACCTTTCTCCATTTCCGGTTAATATTTTCCAATAGCGAATCACGTGACAGAAGGTGCACTTTATGACTAGGGATCGTCTCAAAACAAACTTCAACTGTCAAAAAAGTTAATTTAAAGCGGGTTTATACGATTTTGTCAAATATTTATGAATTTATATAAAATGTGTAAAAAACTTATTATATATATATTTCAATATAAATTAAAATAAAAGTTAAGAAGAACATGTGTCGAAAAATGTGAAATAAGCCAGATATTCAATTCTGAAATTGAAAACGGCTGTACAGCCAAATTCGCCAGCATGTATACCATACATGTACGATGTGAATCTAAACTTAGTTTAACGGTTTATTTGAATTCCTGCAACGATATCTATTCATACCACACACAAACACTAACTCCGATCCTAATACAAAGACGAATGCTTCGTTTATTATAGGAAAATATGTACGTCACAATCGGCTCGGGGCGCTAATTTGCCTTTGCTGCATTTTATGAAATTCGGCTTTAATGTATAATTTTTCTTGCGTATTTTGTGTTATTGTAACATATTTTATATTACAATTAAACACATATAAAAAATCGTATATACCCGCTTTAACGTTCATAACAATATAACCAGACTAGCTTTTGATCACAGATTTTTGTAAAAACTATAACAATAAAGAAAGCAAAAAGTAAAAAATTAACAAAACAAAATTAAATGGACCTCTACCTGAGATAACACAATGAAGGGCACCTGCATACATTATACATATGTACTACAATATACAGTATACTGTTTCCAAGCAACAACATAGAAAACAAGAAGTAGGAATAGATAAAACAAAATAAAATGGGCCCAGGGATTTCAATAGATTTTAAAAACCAGGAGTCATTGACCCCTGGACTGAAATTTTGAGGAGTCAAATTGAAAAATGCTGGGGTCAATTTTGAAGCGCGTTAATTGTGTTTTTGTCTGTATTATTATGCCCCCCTTCGAAGAAGAGGGGGTATATTGCTTTGCTCATGTCGGTCGGTCGGGCGGTCGGTCCGTCCACCAGGTGGTTGTCAGACGATAACTCAAGAACGCTTGGGCCTAGGATCATGAAACTTCATAGGTACATTGATCATGACTTGCAGATGACCCCTATTGATTTTGAGGTCACTAGGTCAAAGGTCAAGGTCACGGTGACCCAAAATAGTAAAATGGTTTCCGGATGATAACTCAAGAATGCATACGCCTAGGATCATGAAACTTCAAGGATAGATTGATCATGACTGGCAGATGACCCCTATTGATTTTGAGGTCACTAGGTCAAAGGTCAAGGTCACAGTGACCTGAAATAGTAAAATGGTTTCCGGATGATAACTCAAGAACGCATACGCCTATGATCATGAAACTTCATGGGTAGATTGATCATGACTTGCAGATGACCCCTATTGATTTTGAGGTCACAAGGTCAAAGGTCAAGGTCACGGTGACCCGAAATAGTAAAATGATTTTCGGATGATAATTCAAGAACGCATATGCCTAGGATCATGAAACTTTATAGGTAAATTGATCATGACTCGCAGATGACCCCTATTGATTTTTAGGTCACTAGGTCAAAGGTCAAGGTCACGGTGACCCGAAATAGTAAAATGATTTTCGGATGATAACTCAAGAACGCATATGCCTAGGATCATGAAACTTCATAGGTAGATTGATCATGCCTCGCAGATGACCCCTATTGATTTTGAGGTCACAAGGTCAAAGGTCAAGGTCACGGTGACCCGAAATAGTAAAATGATTTTCGGATGATAACTCAAGAACGCTTTTGCCTAGGATCATGACACTTCATAGGTACATTGATCGTGACTTGCAGATGACCCCTATTGATTTTCAGGTCACTAGGTCAAAGGTCAAGGTCACAGTGACAAAAGTTGTATTCACACAATGGCTGCCAGTACAACGGACAGCCCATATGGGGAGCATGCATGTTTTACAAACAGCCCTTGTTAAATTTTAGATAAAAATATGCTCTAAGAGTAAAACAATATCTTAAAAAGTTATACTGCTGGATTAAATAACAATACCATGATACATAGCACAACATATTTTAATGAATTGGTACATTAAAATCTACTTCCTTATAACACTTTTAAGTCTTTTCACACATATAAGATCTGTGCCGGTAGCACCTTTTCATCACATATTTATCGTCATTATATTATCATCATTGCTATGATAGCTTTTCTAACAAAATCTAAATGCATGGAACACAGGGCCGGATCCAGAGAGGACCCAGTTGG